>NW_027115240.1:630096-632858 GCF_000696795.3 Halyomorpha halys | reverse complement strand
ATATATAAAAATGCATATAAAGCCTCCATTTATAAAGTGTATAATACTCTATTATTGAAGTTACAAGAAAATTGATTCTGTTGAAAGAACTTGCTTTTTGGTTATCATAAATATCATGCTTTGGTGTGTGATATTAATGGAGTTGATAAAATGTGAAATATTTTTTTATTTTAAAGGAAATGTTGGTAAAACAAGATACTTGAAATTTTTACCTTTTATAAATTATTCTTTCACAATTTATTTATGAATTACAAAAATTCATGAACATTTATTTAATATATTAAAGATATGATAAGAATTAAAACTATCCTTGTAATATAGATGTCCTTTAATACTGATTTGATTAGAAAATTGATAATATATCTATTTAAACTCCTTTATTCATCATTTATTAAATATATGGCTTTATATAATGAATTAATTTTAATGTGGAGCATATCCACTTTAGTATTGCTTCGTAATCAACCTTTTTCTATCTGAAGTATTAATACTTTTAATGGAAAAAAATAAAAAAATTGGCTCTCCAATAAATTCATATCTGAATCTAAATTGTAATTCATAATTTATAATGCAATCTCCTTGCAGAAAAATCCATTTTTCCTTAATACATTTCATTTTAGGGTGTCTATATTTTTAATGGGTAAACATTGATGCTCAGATTTAACAAATAAGATTATTTGGGAGAATAATAAGTAATATTTTTTATTCTGTGTATTATTGCCTTTCAAGGTTGACTACAATGAGATTCCTTCTGAGGAGAACATGCCTTTGGTGCGTTTTTGCTCCAAGAAAGCTTAGAGCTCTGTATTTTTTGGTTATTGGTGCTTTATTGCATGTTTGAAGCATTATCTTATATTTAATTTATTTTTTTTTACTAATTTCATTATTGAATAGTGTAGTTGTTTGGAAGTTTATGGATTAAGTCTGCCACCAAAACTATTTTTTAACCTATCCAAAAAAATCAGAAAAAAAGTATTTGTTTTATTTTGGTTACAAATTCCTGCATGTTATGCTTTTAAATTCTTCCTGAGCATTTTGTGAAAAATATTGTGTTAATTAGAACCCTGGAAGTGATGTGAATGGGTTATATTCCTAAGTGCATTTATTTAGATATTACACATTTCCACTGGATTATATAGTAATTAATGTCTTTATAGCACTTAGTAATCACTGTTTTCTACTAGAAAAAGTTTAATATTTAACCATTGTTACAAAATGCAATAGTATAAAAAAATAATAATAAATAAGAAGTTCTGTGGATTAAAAATACTGAACTTAAATTTCAAAGCCATTGGATTGAAAAGTCAGGATTTAAACTTATCTTGCTGCTTTATAATGGTAATCAGTATTTTTAAGGTTTAACTATAGTTTTTACATACCAAACTATTGTAGAAAAAGAAAATTTATCGTTACCAAAAAATTACTAAAACAAATGTTCTATTCCGAAAAATCACTAAAACAGTGGAATCTATTTAGTTCTCTAATGACTAAATAACTAGATAAAGAGGAATCACACTACTGAATGTTGCATATAAAATCACATCACCATTATTTTACTACCAACTTATACTATATTATGAAAGAACTGTTGACCAATAACTATGATGTTTTCACAGAAACAGATCAACCCTAGATATATTTGCCCTTCAGCAGATTGGTAACAAGGGGTGAGAATGTGTTAGCTAATGGTGACATGGTGACTGGATAAATGAGGCAGACTTATAGTCAAAAAAGATTGAAAGGAGAGATATTTAAGCTCATGGAAATGTATTAATTTAATTAATACTCTGAGAGGGAAAGGTCTGGGCCCCTTTACTATTCGACTTGGAAAAGGACAAGAAAGTGAAGGGTGGAAATACATAGGGAAGTAGTGAAATTATGAATAAACCCTTGAGGTAAAGGAATGTGGAGAAACAACTGAAGAAGGTTACATAAAAAGGATCTTAGCTACTGAATCAAAGGGATGGGCAAGGGCTCTATGAGTTGACAAAATGGAAGACAGACACAGTAGCCATGGATCTATAAAGAAATGGACCGAGTGTTGTGGAAGCAGATATTAAATCAGGCCAGGGAACATATTGGTCCATTGTGCCAAAAGAAGACCTAATAAAATCTGTTCATATTCCTGAGATAATACATATACAATTCAATAAGATAATTCAATATTCAATGCAATTCTTATACACATATAATAAACCAGCATAGGAACCATGACCTTAGTTTTTTCAGGGCTTTAAGGGTATTTAGCTACTAAACAATTTATCAGCATTAGATCATTTTTTACCTGGTTTACTTTAACTTATCTAGTATATAAATTAGAGTATTTTAGCTACTAAAAGATGTTCTTCCAAACTCTCCTAGAACCTAAGAAGTATGATCCTGTAAAAAAACACCAAAGTGAGACTTGGTAGGATCCTCGTCCATCCCATCCTTGTTTGTGAAGAAAGGCATGGGCCAGTATGAAAATTAATGGAATTTGGAGAAAGTGAATAATAACCAAATTTATGACTCTTTTAATGATGTGGATGTGGTAAAATATCTCTGAAGCTCCAGTCGGCCATACATATAGCCAGGATGCTTGACATAGAGGCAACCAAGAAATTAGTTTCAGAAACAATCCCACAAGCTGAATCGGAAAGCCAAATACATCATGGCAATCAGCTGTACATGCCATTAATATCCATTGCCGCCAGTGTTGGTAGTGATTTCAGAATGGTGAAAACAATCTCCTTGCATAAGCTTTGATCAAGAAAGACTAATAT
>NW_027115240.1:621418-630016 GCF_000696795.3 Halyomorpha halys | reverse complement strand
TATATCATCAAGTGTTGCAGCCAAAATCCTTCATTGGTTGTAGTGGTATATATGCTAAACTTAAATTTAGCAGCTTAGCAACAATAAATTTTGTTTATTTATATAATGACATAATTAACTGTTTCTTAAAAGACTAGGTTGATTTTCCCAAACTCATATAAACATTTCAAAAGGTTCCTGTGGTTAATTTTTTATTGTCCAGTATTATTTTTTCACTCGGGTCATCAACTGTAGCCTTCTAAATGTTTACATTATTACTTCGATCATTGTACTATCTAAATATCCTCTGTATTCCATATTAATAAAACATTAAATGGATGTATTTATGTTAATTACATATTATGACATAAAGAAGTCTTTATTTCTCTCTTTACTTTTTAGAACTGCATGTATTATTAGGAACACCATTCTAAAATGTCTAGCATTAGTCTGTTTATAGGAATATGTGTTAAAGTATAATAATATAAATAATATAAATAACATGGATGGTAAAGTTCTATCAATCTTTGTATTAATTGTAAACCTGATTTAAGAAACTAAAAAAAAAAATGAAAATAACAACCATTTAAAAATAAACATAAATTGTGTTCAATTCATCATCTTATTATTCATTTTAGTAACAATAAACCCATTATTAATTTTTACAGATATTTATATTTAGTTATAAACCACCTTCATATAAACCACTTCAGGTGTATTTGGCTACGTCTCTGATGAACCAAGGAGACACAGTTACAATGTTCAGAATCCCAATGAATTTTTTTATTCTAATTAAATGATAAATAATGCTTAGTTGACCACCATGCATCACTAATACAAACTATCATCATGATTGGAAACTTTTCCTTATACTATACAGGACTAATATTACCACATATTGTTCATAGAATTATTCCTAAATACTTTTATACAACACCAAATAACATGAATATATCTTTCTTAAGTGTATCATCAAAATTTACAAAGATTTTTCTACTTGCATTAATTAAATATACGATGGCTTCAAACATTAAATGAAAAACTCTATACAAGTATACTGCATCCAACATATGCACCAAAATGTGGTGGTACCAGGTGAATTCCATATGAGTACCAGTAGGGTGGAATCTTGTGGGCAATAAACCCATTCTTTCAAAGGAACAATTGAATGAGATTATCGAAAAAGCTTAGAACTATTGGCTGAATAAAGACATAGATTTGTCCAGAATAACTCATCCAGTCCTATATTTATAAAAATAAGTTCTCTTTGTGCTATGGAATCATATTTAAATATGAAAACTCCAATAGCAAAAACCTGGCTAGTTTCCCAAATTAGGTTACCATACTACCAATCCATATCAAGAATTTGCTTTGACGAAAAAGTAATATCATCAGATGATAGTTCCTCACTTTGCAAAACAAGAAATGATACGATGGTCCATTTTTTAAACTACAGTCCTATATTAAATGAAATCAGAAAATTGTTGGGCAGCTCATGATTATTGAACTATAGGAATATTTCTCCCAATGACTGAAACTGAGAGAGTTGCTATTAGGATGAAGAGAGAGGCTTGAGAAGGAATCTTTAGGAAAGTTGTGTAATCAAATTTGGGAAAAGTCTTTTGAACTTGTTATTCTGTTTTATTTCATTATTTTGAATGGTTACAAAAGTAATTACGTTCTTTTTATCATTATCATTTTGTTAGTGAACTTGAATTTTATAAAAAACTCAAATTAATAATTTGAAAGTCAATACCTTGCTTATAGTAAGCAATAAAATTTATTATTATTATGATTAAATTAATTAAAACTAAAGTAAAATGGTAAAACTATTTGTATTTATTAATGAAAAATAAAAAGAAATTGATGCTTTTATACTTAACAATGTTAAAAAGTTCCTAATTTAGTTTTCTATAAATACTTCCACTTACATTGATTCTGAAATTTAACTGTCTTTTATTTCACTAAGCACTTTTCTTATATATATCAAAAAGATATATCATAATACAATAGTACAAATTATAGTTTATAAAATATTATTTCTTATTCCGCATGGCTAGTGCATAAACAGTTCTCTAGTTGTGCATGACCCTAGATGAAAGTAAATTTTCCTTCATAATAGTTTTTAAAAAATAATTGTTAAGTTAGTAAGTATTAAAATAGATTAATTTTTTACTTCACTATTTTCTTTAATGTAATGCTTACTACATTATTTTATGATTGTAAAATATATTGTAATTATCCATAACCAAGTCAAGTATTTCAACTATATTTCAATGGATATTAAAGCATATTTATATTTTTTGTAGGTACAAGCCATAATAGATCAACACCATGATGTGAAAACTGCTACAAAAGTGAGATTTCAAGAACCTTCTGCTAATGGTGGTGGAGAATCTGGAGTCACTGAAAAAGAACAAACTGCTGTAATTAATAATAAATTATATAAATCAATAAATACTACATGACATAAATTTTTCAGTAATTTATATTGTTGGAATAAAAATACTAAAACTTTTAGCTGTTTGAAAATTCTTCAAAAAAAAAAAAAATTCTTCAGTATAATAATTATGAGGTTGATCCTTTTATTTCAATATTTTTATTATTTTATATCATATAAGCAACCTTTTGGCCACCCAGACCATTATTAAGGTTAATCTGCCAACTACATTCTTAATTAAATATTACTCTTTATATCAAATAAAAAACCCCTTATCAATTCTAAATACTATACCTAACAACTTGTGCCAAATATCCTTTTAAAAACCAAGACTCATATTAAACATCTTAAATTCTTGCAGGGTATAATCCTCAAGTCCTTTAATGTTAAAAATATTTTTAAAATTATGAATAAAAAATAGGAAGATTATGGATATTGTTAACATTCAATATCTCATGTTTATTTACACACCATTGATGCTCCACTGGTGGGGATCATCCACTCCTATGGTGGCCTTACTATTGTAATCTGAGGACTCAACCACTTGCTGAATATTTTTTCCCCACAAAGACTGAAGGCTCATACCTCTGTTTGTGGCAACCAGTTTTGTTGTATATTATAGTTCATCCCTTAATGAAAGCAGCAGGCTGTTAGTGGTCGATATTCATCCCTTAGACACTACCATTAAATTGTCTCAATTCTTTCTCGCAATGATTTCTATCCTGAACATGCCTAGTTGAGGCCTTTTATGAAATATACAATAAGAGCATCATAGTCAATAATATAAACAGATTTATCAACTTCTGTCCCAACTATTTCTTTGAACAACCTTGTTGAAGACCTGCAATGTGGGTCGAAACATCATCCTTTAAGAAATAGTCCTTAATAGTTAATAAAATATCAAATTTTTTTTCTTTAGCTGCCTCTACCATCTTCCTCCACCTTTGTCTACCTTGGGTGAAGGGTTTCCAGTTTATTAGGTAGTATGTAGAGATGACTGGTAGACCAAATTGCAGGATGCTTTGTCTCTCCAAAAGTTTTAGAAGTGCCAGGACAGAAGGAGACTCAAATGGTTGCCAGAAAAAAACAAATGACTCAAAAAATCATCTTGAAAAATTCCTCTACTGAAGAGTATCTGGTCCTTATGACTGTCCCGCATAAGGCATATTCAGGACCACTTTCCATATCTTTGTAAGATGTTCTACAAAATCAATTACAGTCTTATCTACTGTCAGATTGTCAGTATCTATCATATCTACAGATAGATTGCCAGACTTTCCAGTCAAAACCAGTCAGGCTTTTGTAAAGAGAAGATGGTGCAGTGAAAAACACTAATAAGAAAAACTTATTTTATATATGAAAACATTTATTTCTATTATGGTTATCTTTTTTTTTTACTTACTCTTGAAACAGATCCAATATTAGGGCCAAAATGTTGCCATAAATAAAAGAAAAGTTTCACTTATTAGTTTTCTTCATTCCACTGACTGTACTTCCAATAATCTTCTCTGTATATTAAGTCTATTGTCAACAATAAATATATTATTATGCACCTAGTTTTAAATGGTGAAATTAAAAATTTATTAAGAAATACAAATTTCGTGAAAACATTGTATAACAATTAGTTTCTTATTGTGGCACTGCTTAATGCAATTCGTGGAAAGAAATAAAGAGAGCTTAATAGTGGGAACAGCAAACATCCTGCACAGTATTCACTGGTCTCTCTTAGGCGAGAAAGTCAAAGGTTCTGTAGAAAATTTAGAAACTTCTCACATCATCAGCATTAATAGTATACAGCTTATTTCAAATCATTGATATACTTTTTTTTTTTATTAATTTTAAGTTATTAGAAATTTTAGCTTTCGTTGATATTAACTTTTTAAAAATAGGTTGAGGCAAAAGAAGAAGAAGCCAAGAATGAGGGTGAGACTGTTTCATGTAGCAACAAGACAGTACCAGCCTGTACAACTGTCTCTTCTGAAAAAACACCTGTTACTCCGTTAGTAACATCTCCTTTTATATAATTTAATTTTTTTTTTACTAAGACATTCAAATGGCTGATTCCTTTGTATAGGTATAATTTTTATTTGTATTTATTATACCAAAAATAATAATAAGATCATTTTTATATTACTTTAAAAATTATATTGTTTAAAATGTTTATTTGAGTTTCTTAAAAGACTTGCAAATTATAGGTTATTTTTATGATAATTTCATGGTCTCAGTTTAGATTTAGATGAATAAATATGATGACGTAAGTCATAATTTATTCTGATTTGAAAAAAATATTTCATGAATGAAATATCATCTAATGAAAATTGAAAAATCTTACTGTTTTTTAAAGAACTAACAAAATTTTATTATTCTACTTCATCATTTTTATTTATTATATATTTATTTGGAGATAGATTTCAAAATATGTTTTTTTTTATTTTAAAGTTCACTATTGTTCTTTAGGCAGTTCATTACAATAATAGTTTCAATCAAGCCTTGCATAAATGAGATCAAATGAATAAAATACAATTAAATCAAATTTTTTTTATTGAATGTATGTATTCATTATCACCATAAATAAGAATTTTTTTCCGTAAATCATTTGAAATTTCATCTAAAAAGATAAGTAGAAAATGAGCATTCATACATTATTACATTAGTGTACTTTTTTATCTGAAAATATTTTTATAGAAGTGATTTAGTGTTATTTTATTTAGGGTGATTTTTTATGATATGAGAAAGATTATTATAACAGATCTTAAATTTCAGGGATGAAGGAAATGTACGAAGGATGCACACTGCAGTGAAACTCAATGAGGTCATAGTGAATAAATCGCATGATGCCCAACTTGTTATTCTCAACCTTCCTGGACCACCAAAGGACACTTCAGTTGAAAGAGAAGCAAACTGTATCCTTTTTTTAAAATATTTTGATTGATTCAAGTGTTATTTTTCACAGAACTATGACTATAACTTTCTTCAGCTCTGACAATGACCAAATCTAGTTAGGAATAGGCGATAGTGAATAGTTGGCCACTATCGATAGTCCGATACTAACATTGAAAACTATCTCATAATTCATATAATAGATAGTATCAATAATTCAGTAAGTTTCCCTTTATCTATCTCCCTCCCCCCCCCCTTGACACCAAATAAAATGGTAGAAACAACATTTAATTTTAATCATAGCTTAATACTAGTTATTTATTTTTATTTTAAGGCACCTAACTGCAAAAATAATTTTAACCTTTCATTTTTGTTAAATTTCGTTTACTTATTAGTATTTCTTATTCAAATAATTTTATTTATTATATATTAATAATATATATCAAATAATATTATTTTAAGTTTTCTCGGGGGGCCAAGCATGTACTTGGAGGTGGGGAGAACAAGGCTTCTTCTGGAGACACCTATGTATGGTACACCCATCCTGTTTCCTCCTTCCTTAAAAAAAAATATGTTACATTATTAATATAAAATAAACATCCTACATTGCTGGTGTTTACTATTTGAACTTTGATAACTTATTTCCATTAACTAGACACAAAACTAAACTCACTCTTAAGTGACCCTGAACTGAAAAAGAAAACTGATTTAAAAAGAGGAGGGAAAAAAAATTATATTTATTTCTATAAATGTCATTAAAAAAAAGAGAAGATAAAACAAAGTTGATAAATAGAATTGTTTGAATTAGTTGGAAGAAAAATGGTATGGTGCGAAAAAAAATATTTATGTCATTTGATTTCCAAAACTGCAATTCCCAGAATTCAATTTACTATTATTACAATAAATTATGATAGAACTGAGTTGACATCATTGTACACTTTATGATTAATTAAAAAATATGTATAAGAGGTAAAGATAGCATTACAATTCTATGATTTTTTTTTTTCATTGACACAAATGCAGGGGAAGAAATCACTGTAAGAATGTAATTTGAGATTAATTGGTCTTTAAGGAGGAATACAAACGTTTGATAATTTTGAACTATCAATATATTGATAGCACTTTCAACTGGTGTCCATCACTATATTTAGTCCAATATAAACTTTTATATATAAATTTTTTTTTTTTGTTTTTTTTATATCAACGTATTATCATACTTCAGACAATTTGGAAAACAATGTAACTTTTTTCTGTTACTATTGGTAAAAAATATACATTTTAATTGAAAAATAAATTTGTATATTTAACACCATGATTGTTACTTTGACCCTTGGCTCTTAAGTAGTTTTATTCTAGTACTCAAATCCTATTAATACAAATTATATAGATACATATTGAAAAGTAAGAGTTATAATTCTAAATATTGAAAGGAATTTTAGAGTTATGCAACTTTTATTTCAAGGTGAGAACTATTACTTTAAGTATTATATCTTATGGTTCTTTTTTACTGTTCCATAATTATTTGTTTTGTTTTTCTGTGATAATTCTGACTTCTAAACAAATGAAAGTTAAATTTATACCAATATTTTAAACCAATTGTAGTAGATCATAAGTTACCTCTTAAACATTTACTATCCTTAACCTCTCAAAATTAGATATGGAGTTCTTAGAAGTGTTAACAGAAGGACTGGAAAGAGTTCTAATGGTTCGAGGAGGAGGCAGGGAAGTTATAACAATCTACTCATGAACTCATTGTTTTTCAAGAGTTGTGCAACCTGCTTTGTGCTTTTATGTAAAAAAGCGATTATCAAGTTTATATAAGTTACTAGCATATAATATTTTTAAAACTCTTTATTGTAAGCAAATGAAATAGTAGACAGACTTTTCAAAGTATATATTTAAGAAATTTAAATCAAATTTTACAACACATCTCTCATACATATAAATATATTTGGTAAACTAAATCCAAACCATCTTAAAATACTTATAAATACCAAGGTAATCTTAACAATTATTACAGTAAAAATCATCACTATATCAAGCGTTACTAAAATAAGATTATTACATTTTCTCTACTAAAATAGGATCAAAATCTACCTATGGGAGAAAATAAAAAACTAAGCTCTGAGGTTATTTATACTGCCTTTGTGTTGTGTGACCCATTTGACATAATGGTCTCCTACTACATTTTTAATCTGTAATTAAATATCTAAAAAAAAAAAATAGAAAAAATAATTATCCATTATTTTAAAATCACCTATTAATTATTTCATTTTAAATCAAGGGTAATGCCATTTTTAAAGTTCACAAAATATAAGTTGTGTAACTAATCATAAAAATATGTGACAAAAGTAAGACTAAGATATAATGTAATGATTTTTGTTCTAAAATATCAACTATAATTTTATTTTAAAGTTGTTAACTACTTTTATAAAATTAAGCACTGATAATCTTTAGAGAATTATTTGTTCTTCTACATATTTCTAAATTGTAGTATTACAAATATTGATTTTGTTGACTATTGTTATTGGAACAATAATTTAAATAGTCGTAAAAACATTATTTACTTTTCATTATTATCTTTAGATATTTCTTTCAATTCTAAAGTTCAAGATTTGAAAAAAATAAAAAAAAAATATATAAAAAAATAAAACATTGTGTGCCTACACTTAAAAATATTTGTGTTCATATTTCTAAATTTAAGTAAATAGTTCAACACACTGATTATCTTAGATTTTTATTCAAGGTAATAAAGAATAATGTACTGATAGTTTTCCTTGTTTTAAATTAATTTTTTTAATGCACATCAGTCATAAATAATTTTAAATTTGCTTTAATTTTTTATTTATTTTATTTTTTTTTTTTTTTATGATTATATTTTTATATAGTCAAAATCATCACAATTTTCAACCATTAAAGACAAAAATTACTTTCATATTAATAAGAATTTAAGCAATTCTCTGTATTATTTTATTGATGCGATGTTGATAAAATGACAATGCCCTTCATTATACATCAATTTTAGTTTAAATTAAAATAGAATAAATATTTGATATAGGAATTTTAAAAAGATTTAATAATTTATCAAATATGGGCAACGTTTTTTGCCACCACTAGTCAATTAGCTAAGGTAAGACTTGTTAAAGTTTAGTAGGTTTTTCCATCCACTAATAAAGTGTATATAAATGTTTGTGTAAATCTCGAACAACACCAGCCTCGATAATTAGAAATTTATATAAACTCATTCATTAGATATTAACCTTGTAATACTTCGTTAAATCTGCAAGTGCTTTCTTTAA
>NW_027115240.1:606621-621088 GCF_000696795.3 Halyomorpha halys | reverse complement strand
ATTAAATACTTTAAACAAAAAAATTAAAGGACAAATGATTTTATAAAAATATTAGCTATAATCTTGGAAATAAAATGTATTTGTTATATATATTTGACTTGTTTATCATGAATTAAAATGATTTACACTATGTTAAAAAGTGATATTTTGTAAAAGTTTATTTATTTTAGGCAAATTTGTTATTATTATTGTTTCTTAGTGCCTCTGTATGTTACATTACAAAGAACTTTTTTTAAATACAATATACAAATTTTAAAAATTAATATCTTGCTCTTAAGCAAAAATTTGTATTATTTACTCACTATTAAAACAGATCAAATAAAAAAAATCAAATAAAAAAAAAATACGCACAATTTTTATTTGAAGTAGCCTGAATGATAGTAAAAACACAAATTGAAATAAATTAAGCAGAAAAAGTACACAGTGATCTCATTCAATATTTATTTCTGAACTTTTACATACAGTTTCTTTTTGTATAAAAATATTGTAATAATATAACATTTAAAAGTGGATGTTAACTCTAGCTAGATGTAGATGTAGAAAGTAAATAATTTTTATTTCATTCATCAAGTATTAATTCATAGACTGAAACATATTTAAAAAAAAAAAAAGCCAAAAACATTACTGACGACTAAGTTTTGACGATCCATCTTATCACATCAAAAAATATTTCATTTATAATTGATGTGGATGATTTCTATTTGTATTTGTTTATTTTGTTTCATATACATAAAATTAAAAAAAAATCTTTTATGTAATCTACTATAAACAGTTGCAATATCATTTTATATTAATTACAAATTGTTGGAACTATAATGCTTTGTTTTTATTGTTTTATAAATTGAATTATTACAATTTATATATATAATCACATTGTATAAAATTCATCAATAATTTTCAGATTTATTATTGGTTATTAATAAGCAACTCTAAAAACAAAATTATTTAGACTTATATTTCATGTCCTCTGCTCATTCTAAGATATCTCCACAAAAATCATACTTTCATCTATGTATTAGTATGCTGTAAATAGCTTTTATAGCAATTCAAGATTGTGATTCCATATTAAACTTATCTGGTAACAAGGGCATATGAGAAATTGTCAATGTTTGTTAATAACACTAACATTTTCAGACTATTTTTTTATTTCTTCTATGAACACATACATTTAAGCATGTTAATATGTATGTGTATATTAGTGGCTTATTTGATTCTTGCAATTAACAAGATAAATCAATGGATTTGTGTGATTTTATGAGATGAATCTAACGATATAAAAAGTGATATTAATACAAAAAATAAATTAAAATTTAAAAAAATATTGGACTGTTCTTAACTGCTTTATGTAATTATCCCATATACTTCTTCCATTACTGTTACTGAAACTATTAACTAATCATGATGTGAATCATAAACTATTATCTTTTAATACTGAAGTTTCAGTAAATGTTATAGGCTCTCTTCTATTTAATGCATCCTGAGTCAAATATATAAACTAAATAGTGTAACTTTAGAGAGTATTTGAATTTAGATTCTGAAATGATTTTAAAATTATGTTTATAGTAAATGATATTATAAAAAAAAGTTTGTGAATGATTCCTGAAAGAGGAACAGTTATGCAGAGCATTTAATATTTAGAAATACATAGCATGGTTATGGAAGATGTAATGTTTATAGCTTAATTAATGTCTTTTGTTAATTATTTAAGATATGAAAATAAAATATTGTAAAAATATTTATAACTTATAAAAATAGATCATTACTTTTTTTTTTTTTTTTTTTTTTTACCATTCTTCTACATGTATGAACTGTAGTTATTTTTTATGATATCATTAGGTGACTATCTTAAGACTTAATTCTGAAATATTGTCATATTTTTGTTTTTGTACACAGGCTTTACATGACTGTGTAACAATGTAAATGGTACTTTTTAGTCTTTCCAAAAACTGTGGAAAATTGTGTATGGCAAAAATAATGAAGTACCTCTTTTGAAAGTAAGTTATTATTATACAGATACAACTTATTTCGTAACATGAAACGGCTCTATATTTGAAATTGCTACAAGTTATCTCATATGATCCATTGTACTAATATTTAGATAATATTATATGTTTAGAAGTTAAGTTCATTTACTTGTAATATATTTTTATTTAGTTGTAAGAAAATTCTTTTTTATTTAATAAAAAAAGCTAATTAATGTAAGAAAGAATAAGTTGTTATGAGAGTTATGCTCTTGAATGATCATGTTTTCATAGTTGCCAAAAGTTCATATTTTTGTATGTAGTAGTTATTCTGTTATTGTATCAAAAGTTTATACAATATACATTTAAAGATATAATGAACCATATTTTTATCGGTTATATATTATGTTAAATGGTTCATGCGCTATTTTAGTGGGTAGATTTGTGATTTTTTTTTCATTTCAAGTAATATCATTTATGCTGCAATAATGGTTTTGTAGCAATAATATAATTAATTATAACATGTCTTTCTTTACAAATCTGTTGAGTTTTTCTTTTTTTTTTTTTTTTTTTTTGTTATGTGAAATATTTACAATTTAAAAACTAAAATAAAGACCTTCAAAGTTTATTTATGAATGCTTAAGTAATTAGAATTGAGCCTTTAAAATCTAATTTCATAATTTTCTAATAGAAATTTTTATTCAGCTTATAACTCTGAAACTTATTCTCTCAGAATGTCAATTCTATTATTAATGATTTTCATTGTATTGCAACAGCAGGTTGAAAAGTTTCACCATATTAAATAAGAAACTTTCTATTTAAAATAATAAAAAAAAAAAAACTGATTTACAAAGTACTTTAAAGAATTACATGATATGATAATCCTTTGATTAGACTTTTGTTTTTATTAAAAAACAGGTGTTTTGGTTTTTTAAATGTTTAACTTATTTTGCTTGTAGTTGTAGAAATAATAAAGTGATTTTCTACTTTAGATTGTAAAAATTCTAATATAAATTTAGAAAATCATTGAAACCTAGCCCATGGAATTATAAATTTCATTTAACTTTTGAATGATTGTTGAAACACTAAAATATTATTATTTAGTTATGTAAAGTGAATATTAGAAATTATGGTTTATGACATATTGATGAACTTGTTAGAATCATATTTCTTTTCAATTTTACTTATTTCTATTCTGTTGAAATTTAAACGGCACAACTTAAAATATAAATCACTTAAGCCTTATAGGCTTTTATGTGGCAATACATAAGTATAAATAAAGAATTTTTTAAATAGTCGAGTACAAATGGTATTTATACAAATAAACCTTACTCAAAATTGAATGTAAGATGTAGAATTTAGAGATGGATTGCTAATTAAATTATTAACTGCTTCTTAGATTGAAAAATAATAGCTGTACAAACAAAGTATATTATCTTCTTTGGAGGTATGAGATAGTTGAAGCATAAAAGTGTAAAAACCTTTTTATGTTGCGACTAGATTTGATGGTTCAATTAGCAATCTTAGAGATGAACTGACTGCTGTACTATTTAGTATTCAGTTTTCTTTCAATTTTTATTTCACATAAGTGCTAAATTAGCAGCCCTAGGTAATCCCTGGGCTATTTGATATTTAGCCATTTCATTTTTAATTGTTATTCCCTAAATGATTTTAATGAGTTGAAGATAGTTGACCGTAGATAAATAGGAGAAGATGGTTGGGGGTGCGGTTAGCAGAAAAACACAAATAAACAAAATAATATTTATTCGTGCTGATGTTTTGACTGATTTTCAGGTCTTTGTTAAGGCTATAAAAAAAAAGAAGAGATAACAACCATCATTCAGAGAAACATAAAAATAAAATAAATAATAAACTAACAAATTTGGAAATACGCATAACAATGAGTTAAAAGTATAAACTATTTGATTAATAACCATACAATTAGACAGTAGTAGTAATATTTCATTTTATATTATTATCAATCTACTACTGTCTAATTCCATGGTTATTAATCAAATAGTTTATATTTTCAATTTGTTGTAATGTATATTTCCAAATTTGTTAGTCTATTATTTATGTTATTTTTATGTTTCTCTGAATGATCGTTGTTATATATTTTTGTTTTTATAGCCCTAATGAAGACCTGGAAATCAGGTCAAAACATCGGGACAAATAAATAATCTTTTTTTTTTTTTTGTGTTTATCTGCTGACTGCACCCCTCAACCAACTTTTCCACTTAAATAATTTTAATTTTATTCTTATGAGGAAGTTACTTATCTTTATAATAATAAAATATAAAGAATAGAAGCTTTTTCAAATAAAATAATCGGTTATTTTGAAATATTACTGTTTACAAACAGATATTTTTAATGTAACAGTTTTGCACATCTAATTCGAGTTATAATAGCTTTTTAAAATCATAACTCCAAAATATCACTCTAGAGTTATACAACTTTTAACAATAAAAGAACACATCAGCAACTAAAAACATCTAAATAGGGTAAAATAAGTCAGGAAAGTGCATTTTTATAGCCAGAGCATAACAGATTTTTTAAAATAGTTATTGTCATCTTAAAGTACAAAGCTCTAGCCGAAAACTACATGTTTTTTCCCTTTAAGTGGCCCACAATTAGATATGACAATTTTATGCTATATAGAGCAAATTTATGGATTAGTCTTAATAGTACCAATATTTTGAAATCACTAAAGTTTAAGCTTAGGTCTCGCACTTATCCCATAAACTTATTGTGTTGAAGTAAGAGCGAATTTGAAAAAAGGGGCAAGTGTGGACTTATAGTTTTAATATATTCATGAAAATTTTTGAGGTTAATAAACTTCCAATTTGAATGTAATTTATTTTAAATTAACATATTGTAGCACGTTTCGGGACCACTTCAGTGGTATTCATGTACTTTAAACCTACAAACAACAATAATCCACCATAATAACAATCCTCATCCATATGTATTATAATTCATACAATTATATTCACTTCATAATTAGTCAAAATTTGAATTTCATAAAGGAAATCATATCATATCTAAAAAAAAAAATAAATAAATTACATTCAAATTGGAAGTTTATTAACCTCAAAACATTTTTATGAATTGATTTACCAGACTTCCTAAAGAGAAAATCCAGAATAGTTTTAATATAATTTTCTTCCTAATGTAAATAAGTACACTTAGTTCAGAATAGTAGAAAAAATCTACCTTTTTGTTTCTTAAACCTCTTGATAAAAAATTTCAGTTTTATTCTTCATTTGACATCTGTAACACTATATCCTTCTTTTACTCCCTTGACTTAACAGATACAAGAATTTAAAAAACTCATTGTAATTTTGACTAATTTATAATGTTATTACTGTTTTGAAATTAAGAGGAAACAGGTTCATGCTCTTACCCTAATAGCCATTCAATTTAAATACAAGAAGAATGAAAGACATTTACACTCATATGTCATTTCTTTGGAGTGAGTAATTGTGCCAACAGTGGAATTTTTGAATATTTTTATTATAAAACGAAACAACTAATAATTTTCAAGGTATTCCTGTAGAGTGAAATAGTATGGTATACTAATTGATAAAGTTTCAAATCTCCATTATCAAGATTGAATTGTTGATAACCTACCAGAACCAAATTTTAGTCTGCACTTACATGCCCAAACTTGCCTTACATGCAGTCAGTGACTACACTAGATTCTTTAATATTTTCCCTTACTGATTTATAGTTATTTAAAATTACATATGGATATCTAAGGTTATATTGCAACTCAATACAATAATAATTTGAAGACATTAGTTATCATTATTAATGGATTTCTTTTATTAACTTTATATTTTAACCCATGATTTGTCCACAAGTGTTTATCTAAATAAACTAAAATAAATAATAATCTCATGATTCAGAATCAAAGTTGTATATTGTTTCAGTAGCCCTCGAGAAATTCAAAAATAATGTTTTACTATATCATCTAATGTTATTACTCTATTATAGATTACCAGTTAGCTCATTGTGTGCAAATATTTGGTACCTAATATAAGTGAAAATAATCCAAAAGTTTAAATTCAAATTTCAGAACAGATATTTTTCTGCAGTTTGATTGTTTCATTTTTTGTTCAATATTTTAGAAAAATACTGATAACTTTTGCCATTTTTTTAATATGTGAGCTTTGTTTAATGTGTGGACTGTTGGTTTGGTGGAATTGAGGATCAGATAGTGAAAGTATTCGGTGAATGAGGTTTTAGCAAAATTGATTTTGGATGATAAAGATGTTGAGAAAAATAAGTAAGAAATCTGTTGGAATAGGTAGGTTTGGTATATCAATCAGTGGATAAGAAGCCATTGGAATTCCTGATAAGGAGGTCAAGGAAAGGGAGATAATGATCAATTTCTCATCCAATGGTAATCTGAAGGTGAGGGTGATAGGAGTTAAAGATTTATAGGATTTCAGGGATTCTGTGAGGGTTAAGAACGAGAAAGATATTTCCTACCTATTTCTTGATAAACATAATGCCATGAGGAAATAAAGGTAATTTGGAGTCGAGGAGGTCATTGAGGACTATGTTAGAAATGTTAGGAGCAGGGAATTTCTCATGGCAAGTCCGAAAATCTGGTGGAATAACTTCTCATGAAAGGTCAGGTAACCAAATCTACAGTAGAGTTCTAGGCATTAAAGGTATGAAGTAAGGTTAAGGGTGGCATGAGGTTCAATGATTGTTCGGTTTTCTCTACAATATGAAGGGCTTTGTCAATAGGGATGTTAATAAAACAAATTTTAGCATAAAAGGCAGTTAGGATTAAGTTGTCTGAAATATGAAAGGATTGTAATTATTCTCTAAGGTGAAAGGAATTTCAGATATCGTAGGGATTATCATGGTTATAGGATTATATGGTTAAGAATTTGAAGGGAAGGGAGAAGGGATTTGTTATGTTAAGAAGAAGGTGCCATATTGGAAATAATAGGAAGGAGGTTTCCAATTTTATGGATTTCAGGGAGCTAATGAATTATAATATGAGATTACACTAGGTGGGACAGTTTATTTCATTAATCTCAAGAAGATTCTTTAGAAGTTTAATCAATGTTCCAAAAAACCTCATCCACTGATCAATTTCTCAATTTTTATAATAAGAATATAGTATGTCATACCTATTCTTTTATAAACTTCAATACATATGTAATTAAAATAATTAGCCATTAAATTTATCTATTTTTTACCTCCTACCTGGTCATTTCCGACATATGGGAGGAGGGGGCAAGGGTAAATGCTATAGGTATCCAACTTATTATAATCACAGTGGGAAAGTTGCCCTATAAGAAATTTTTTTTTTATTAAATTTATTTATTGATATTTACAACTGTACATAAAATACATCAAGTAAATTTGAGGAAATCATAATGGTATGGTATAAGTATTTAGAGAAACTACCCAATGGTAGCACTCTAAAAACATTTTTACAATATAAGGTCTCGAGGCCATCTTCTTTTCAGACGCCTCAGAGGATTGTCTGGAATAAAAGAGGAAGCAAGATTAGAAACTAATGGGTTTGAGTGGTTAGGGAGTTTATAATGGAAGGATTGATATCTGGTTCAATCTTCAGTCTTTTGTAATGAATTGGAAGTTTGGACCGTTTGTCTAGTAAGTGCTGTAATAGTCGAAATCGACGTGCAGTTTCCTGTCATTTCAGTCTTGTGTGAGAATTCCAAGTTAGTCGTTTGTCCATATGTTATCCAAGGTAGCGGATCTGTTCGACAGGGGTAGTAGTAACATCATTAAATGAAACTGTAGGGCAGTCAGTAGGTTTACGTCGAAGGGTAAAGGTGATTTGATGGGATTTGTTGGAATTTATTTTAATCCTCCAATTACAACACCAATCTTTGATGGCTGTGATATGGGATTGAAGAGTTTGGGATGCAATTAAAGGGTTACTATTTACAGCAAGCACACATATGTCATTGGCATACATGATGAGGATAGTGTTAGGATTGGTTGGGATGTTAGCTGTATAGATTGTTTAGAGGATGGGTCAAGGATACTACCCTGAGGAACACCAGCGGACTGAAAGAAGAGGGATGAATAGGAACCATTGTGGTTTACTTTAAATAATATGTCGATGAGAAAGGAACGAATAATGAGAAAGTATGTAGGAGGTAGGAATTTACGGAGTTTGTAAAGCAGTCCCGGTTGCCAGACTCGATCAAAAACCTGTTCTACATCGAAAAAGACTCCTGCGTAGTACATTCTGCATTCCAAAGAAGATGAGACAACGTCCACCACACGATGACATTTCCAAGAATTTAAAAGACAACCTGCTTAGGCCGCAATGAAACCGGCACTGTTGCAGAAATGAGGTTGTAAAGGTAACACCTTAACTTACTCAGCTGTAACAGTCTCAATACTTATTTATTAGCTTAGAGGCTAAATTACAGATGTAGCAATACAATATGATAGGATCAAATCCTATCCCCTACTTTCTAGATCTCACAGCCTCCCTGTGAGAGATGTTCTTCAGTAGGCTACTCATAGGTCTATAACAGGTCCCTTTGGTGGAAATTTGGCAGTACCTATGTTCAAACATTAGGATTCAAGGATTGTGTTTACCAGTTAATGAATCTGTTTAGATCCATGGTTTATAGCTATTCAGGATTAGCAGCCATACTAGGACAGATATTATATTTATTTCTCTAAAATAGACCATTCATAGATTAAATATCTCAGTGACTATTTGACATTCTGGAGAATAATGAAGCAGTTTCTGATTAAAAATATGATGTTAGGTCTTCACTCCTATGTCTGGTAGGGATGGTATTAGTACAAGACTTTGACGATTGGAGAAGACCAAGACCTGTAACTGGGTTTCAATGCTGTAGTAATATGTATGTATATAATGAAAGATAAAAAGATTTGGGTGATAGTCAAGAAAGATCACAAAATTGTAAAAAACTATTTATTGGTACCCTATGTTTCCACCCACATTGTATATCTTCATCAGTGCTTTCTTATCACTACCACTCATGGACGTAGCCAGTGAGGGGCAGGAGGGGATAGCTGTCTCCCCTAAAAGCAGTTAAAAATTATTAATAATTTATTAAAAATATATTTTTTTTCAAGCCAATACCAATTGTAATAACTTATAAAGCACTGTGACAATCATATATAATTTTCTTAAATTTTGGTTTCATTAGCCTTTTCTTTTATGAAATGTCACTACTTGATTGACTATGGATTGCTCCCCCCCCCCAATTTTGGTCCTGGGTACACCCTAGCTTCCACTCCTATTCTAAATTTTGATGAAGACCTGCAGTATGGGTTTAAACAAAGGCTATCAATGACTATTTTCTTACTATTTTGTGATCTTTCTTTATGGTGGGCCACCATCACCATGGGCCATCTCAAAGTTTGTAATAAGAATGTGATTAATAATTTACTTCAGTTAAATACTACTTAATATTTTTTCTTAAGAGTTAATGTTACATTTCTACACCAAACATCTTTACAGAATCTAGCAGATTATCTTTCAGTATATCCTAAATTCTTCTTTCCTTAGTTCTTATTTTTTCTCACTCTTCCATTTCATTTTTATTTATTTATTTTTTTCCTAACCTGAAAAATTAAAATGAAGCAGATAGAACAGATTTGTCAATAAAAAACCTCATAAATGGCTTGTAACAAGCATAACATACTGTCATGCTGGTATTTTTTTTGGTACATTGATTCTCAAGAGGAATGGACAAATTGTTAACATATTTGAGTGGTTTAAGCATAATAATGTAAATTGGTCATATTTTTGATAGAAAACATTTTAATAATATTAAAATTTGTAATAAGTATTACAAACTTAAAACATATCCTATTCTCATAAATTCTTGAAATGGGACAGAATGATATTAATACATTTAATCCTAAGACGTGTTTAAATAGAAAAATAGATACCATTTGTTTTAATCCAAAAGTAACATATTTTTTATGAATAAAATTTTGAAGTTATACATCATTATTAGATCATAGATTCATAGGAAGTAAAAATGTTTAGAATATGATTTTTGCTGAGTCTTATAAAAATTTACATGCTTAATACACATGAAATCCAATGGATTATAGTTTTTAATGACATTATGTGTGACAGAAGGAAAAAAAAAAAGGTCAAGAAAACAAGTAAATTTTTCATAAATTATAAGGTTTCTCCAACATTGGGTAAACTCATTTTATTTCCAGTGAGTTCAAAACTGGTCTGATTATTCAATTGTGTTTTACTGGGGATGGATGAGAATGATCCAAGAAAAATATACCAACACAATTAAAGAATATAAAATATTTTATATGTATTAAGTGTACCAAAGAGGTAGAAAAATTAACTGACCTCATTATAATTAAAATTTCACAGGAAATACATTTCAAACTTTTTTCTTTGAAAAACCTTGTTTGCCTACTAGTCATGAATTTAATGATATTACAACAGCCTACTACTGGAGGTGAATAGCCTACAAAGTGTGGTTAGCATTCTGCAAGGATTTAAGGCGCGAACTCACAAAACTCGCTGATGGTACGTGGTTTGTAGGTTGAATCTGCACCATGTCCTGTCAATTCATCTCCTGATCAGTTATCCTAACCTCACTAAATGGGTATTACTTGAGACCTTCTAATGCTAGGGGACCTTACCTCATAAATTGGTACCTGGACATATTTACTTTTTAAAAATATAAGCTTTTCCAATAAAAAAAAATAAAAATTTGTTTCCTATTAATAGGAACAATTTTTTTCTTTCATATATTTTTCTTGTAATTTTTCATCTTCACCCAAAATAATCTTATCCTCACTTGTAAATTCCCTATCAGTAGCATATTTTGTTTACCTAATTCTCGTTTAAAATTGTTTTTGTTTTTTTCCTAACTAGTTTATATTTGTTTTATATTCTATTAATTGTTTATATAATTCTAAAATAATCAAATGATCCTGTTTTGGGACACTATTGTAAATATACCATTTTCTCTGTAGTAAATTAAGCAAATAATTTGTTTTCACTTGGTTTTTTCTATACCTAGCAAGCGACAATTTTGATTTACAACATTTTTGGAGAGCAATATTCCTTTAACCATTTATAATACTGAATGGGTGGTTACTGTGAAGAAAAAGGGACCCACATAAATAAATTTCTAGAAGATTATTTATTGACCGTGTGTATAGATGAATGGAATATGGTCCGGGTGCGGTCAAAAAAACTCAAATAGTAAATGATTATACTATTTTTATTGAGCCAACGTTTCGCCCCACATTGGGCTTCGTCAGGGCTAAAAAAGATACAAACACTTGACATAGTTACAAAAAAAAGAAAAAAACATAAGTGGAAAATAACAGGGGTACACAGTGAAAAGTAAAATACAATAAGAAAAATTAAAGGTTGTAAAAGGTACACTTGTACTTTAATGTACAACATTGTAAAAAAAATATTTAAATTAGGTAAACAATAAATGGTAATATACATAATAGGGGGAGAAGAGATATGTACAAAATTATAAAAAAAATAATAATATAAAATACAGACTGCATCTCCCTTACATATCGACACATTTTGAACATAATAAAACCCTCATAATACTTCTTTTCACTTTGTTCTGCATTTCAGAAGCCCACTTTCTTGTCATATCTTTTATTTTTGTTTCTCTAAATTCTCACCATTTATTTAATTATTTTTATATTTACTATCCTTCCTGTTTCATTTATATTCATGTATCTTATGTTTTAATTTATATTCATGTGTTACCTTCTTAAGTGTACTTATATTAATTACTTTATTATTAATTTTCTATTATAATTAACACTTCTATGTATCCCCACTCATTTGGTATATTGTCCTTCTTAATCACTTACACATATTATATCCCATTTTTTTATGAATCCATTTCTTTAATTCTTTGTTTTTCTATCTATGAGTTTTTTTTTTAATTTTATTAGATTTTTTTATTTTTTATATAATTTTGTAAATATCTCTTCTCCCCCTCTATTATGTATATTACCATTTATTGTTTACCTAATTTAAATATTTTTTTTACTAAGTTTACTTTAAAATTATTTTCATTATTGTGGCGTCCTAAACTGCCATCCCCACTCCTCCCAATACAAACGGCTCACTCTGACTTTGACTCCTGTCAAAACAGGAATGAATTCTGTCTCATCATCTGATTTTATTCTTTTCCTTTTTCATCTCTTAATTTGTACTTTCTTTAATAATTCTTCTCTTATTTTATCTCTTATCTATCTGTTACTATTACCCTTTTCATTTACTGTTTACAATCTTTAATTTTTCTTATTATATTTTACTTTTCATTGTATACCCCTGTTATTTTCCACTTATGTTTTTTTCTTTTTTTTGTAACTATGTCGAGTGTTTGTATCTTTTTTAGCCCTGAAGAAGCCCTGCAAGATGGGACAAAACGTTGGCTCAATAAAAATAGTATAATCATTTACTATTTGAGTTTTTTTGACTGCACCTGGACCATATTCTATTCATAAATAAATTTTAACATACCAAAAACTACTGGTACTGGTACTGGTATTTGGTATTTGGTAGGGGGAACAAGTCCAGCAAGTGGGCCTAGTGGTCTTTTTTGCCAACCCATGGCGGCTACCTGAGTTGCTGCCGCGTACTAACCAAGATGGGAGTGCCAAGATTCATTCCTTGGGATTGCCAAAAAAATGGATTGCCCCAGGTGGGAATTGAACCCACAACATTCCGAAACGGAGCGCACTGGGACCTGCGCCCCCACCCGCACGGCCGTCATGTCCCTTACCAAAAACTAAAAATATACATATTTTTTAGGCCTATAAAATCCTGGACTTAACTCTTGATTTTGAAACAATACCAATTTACTTATTTTTTAATGTATATTAGTTTTTATTGTTGAGAAATTACCTTTTTAGTTAGTGAATAATGCCAATTCATTAAATTATTTTGAGATTCATAGCTAAATCTTTCTATAAAAAATTAATTATAAAATTTTAATTAATTTTTAATTTCAATTAATAATTTATTAATTTACATGAAAAAGAATAATTATTTTTTTTTTTTTCGACAAAAAGTGGGAAGATTCCACTCATATCCTAAAAATGAATTTTTGTTTTTTATTCTAAAGAAATTTTGATTGATAGTTAATAATTTAAAAATGAATTCCACTAAAAAAAGAAACAACAATAAAAAATTTCATAATAATCTTTTTATATTGGTAATTTTTTCTAATCAATTTTTCAATGAATTTTACTAAATAAATCAAAATTTAGTAACATACGATTTTCTAAAAAAGCTATGAAAGGGTAGTTCATATAAAAATTTGACAAAACTGATCTTACAAAATTTTACAATAAACAAAATTGTAAATGTTTCAAGAAATATAGCAGATTGGGTTAAGTGGTTAAATTAAAAAAAATAATGATAATTAAAAAAACAGGCATTTACTTTATTTGGCTATATTACATAACTCTTTACATAATTTGTGGCAAAACCAGACATGCTATTATGTAAATAAAACAATCCAAACAATCATCATAATTATTATAGAAATGAGAAGGATAAAGTCTGAAATGTTTACATATAGATAAAAAATGTTTATTAAGTAGCATCATTAACACCCATTAATATGTGTATGTTTCATTATGATTTACATAAGAGTAATATTATTTGGTCAGGCAAGGAAAATTTGCAATAATCCTCTATAGTTCAAACAGAAACACTTTACTGTTCGACATAATACTGACATTTCTCAAGATGCAATAATAAAGAAATACATACACATTTATACTTAGAAACATATACACAAAACTCGGGCACATATACATAAACATATGCTTACTCATTTACATATTTATTTACACAGCAGAACATCCTTTAAAATACAAGAATTTTTATTTCATCTGATAGAATACTCTAGGAAATAGATTTACTACGAGTAAAAACAGTGAGTAAATATACTTTACCACTCAAGGTTTTCACTAATATAAAACATTTTAAATCAACGATCAATACATTCATTATTTTTAAATTTATTTATTTTTTGAAAAGATTTTAAAATATTGGCACTAAACAACTATTTGGTATTTTTATAAATTTTTTTGTAGATAATAAATACATTTATTCCACAATGATATTCAATTTTATACAGAGCATATTATAGGAGTAACACACAAGGTAACTTATAGAACATTAACATAAATACATGCATAAGTATATAAAATTATTTACACAGAAATAGTTACATATGCTATGATAAAAATAAAAGTGTAATTTCAAAACATAAATTTTATCATTTTATAAATTAATATCTATACATACTACATACATTTATTTGTTATATATTGAAAATAAAAGAGACAATAACTTCATTTTTACTTTAATTAAAAAGAGCAGGTTAGTTCATCATTTCAATGAATGATGAAATAGTTCAATCAATTGACAAATATTATTTTTCAATTTTATATATGTATACACACACACACATAAGAAATATACATAT
>NW_027115240.1:580917-606571 GCF_000696795.3 Halyomorpha halys | reverse complement strand
TATATATATATATATATATATATATGTACATACATACATATGAAAAATAATTTAACTAACAACTCATAAAAATTTTAAATAACGCTTAATTCAAATGATTGAAGCACATAAAATACAGAATCATTCTTAATATTTATGTCCATTAACATAAATTACATGTTCATAAAACAGATGTGACATAATTTCTTAAGTAGATTATTTACATATACAACACATTGAATATTTGTTTATACACTTAGTAATTAGAGTAACACATTAACACATGTTTGGATGGTCACATTTACAAAATGTGACAAATATTTTATAAATAAAAAAATAAACATATTTACAGAAATAAACATTAAAATTATAAAAATAAAAATTTCTTCTAAAAGATTCACAGAAAGAAACTATATATATATTAAAAAAAGAAGAAAAAAAAAACAACTAAATAATTATATAAGACTTTACATCAGTGATTAAGATCACATATGATTAGTATTTCTGTATACCAGAATCATATGCTTACAAAATACACTTCAATTAACATCTATTTTTAATTATAAGGCACTAATGGCAAGTATTTTAAACATTATATAAATACCTGAATTAAAAATATCACTTTATAAACAGGGAAATTTCAGAAATATTGTTAAATACCCTGTTAAAGCTAACGAAATTTAAATAGCTAGCAGATAAAGAAATAATAGTATTAATAATGCAGCTTTTTAATTTAAATTTTACCTATTTGGTAAATTTCCATCAAGTTAGTTAAGCTTTCATATACATATATTTTCTTGTCACATTTATGAAATAACAAAAATATAATATTAATCTTATCAATGCCATTATATTGATGTTAAATAAAAATATTACATATGTATATTAAACACATAATGTGTCCAAAAATAAAATTTAAGAGGAACTTAACAATAGTCTATATAATGTATAAAACTCATGTACTAAACATTTATTCTTCATTCAATATACATTTAGCTATGTAGACATAACATCCTAGCACTACTTCACATAATCAGTAGAATGTATGAGATAATAAATAATCGAAAACTTAAAACATTCAGTTCTTAACAAATAAATTTCAATCATAAACACTTGATAAGGTCATTAAAATCTTTCACTTGGACCACTCTATCACATATATTATTCTTGTACATTATATTAACCTTTTTATACTTCGGTACCATCCTCTCCTTCATCTTCGAATAAAGGACCATCTTTCTTGGGTTTGGGAGGAGGTTTGGGTGCTACTTTAGACCTTATTGGCCCAATATCTCCGTCAGCCGAACATGTTCTTTTAAGAATACCGTCTGCTCTGTTTTCTCTTTCAGGTGATAAAGGAGAGGGACTCGGCCTTAAGCCACCTTCAAAGTGGAAATAATTTGGAACATTCGATGAAGAATTTCGCCCTCTCGGATTTTCAGAAAATGATTTATTTAAAGACAGAACCGAACTACCATCTGCTGTGGTACGAGGACCAAGGTTATCATATACAGGTTCAGCTTTTATAGGAGATAAAGGGTCATCTAGAAGAGAAGGAGTTGGTGCTGATGACCAGCTAGGAACACGAGGTCGGCGAGGGATTGTAACATAGCCTTGACGTGGAAGAACAATAGGAGCTGTGGGTGAAAAAGGAGAATGAGATCTTGAATAGGGAAGTGTACCACAGTTATAATGAACAGAAGGGTTCAAAATAGATTGTTGCATAGCTGGATATAAGGAAGCTCTAGAAAGATTATCAAAGCCATTTGATGTAGAACTACTAGCAGGAGAAATGTTGTGGCTTCTGGAGGGAAAAGATAACAAGTCTGGAGGGTGAGCTTCAGAAACAGGCTTCTCAACATTAGCTCCTTCTTGTCTAATATCCAAGCATTCAACAGAATTATCTTCCTCGGTAGGGCAGGTATTACCTAAAAAAAAAAAATTATATTATTGAATCTTAAAATATACAGAAAAATTATCAAATTAAACAAATTGGTAATATTTACACTGTTATATTATTATATTTAATTTCTAAAAATTGAGAGATATAATTGGTTTTCACTAACTTAAAATAACCATTCCTTTCTTTCTTATTCTTTTTTTTAAAGTATAGATACACAAATGAAAGTTTTAGTGATTTAATAAGAGATAATTTTAACTAAATTAGTTAAAATAATCTTAAAAATAATTTTTAAATAAATTAGTAGAATAATTAACTAGAATCCTTTAAACAAAATAAACATTAATACTCAAGGCTAGTAGCTTCAAACTTTTAAATTAAGACCAAACAAATATAAAAAAAGCAGAGCAACTATTTATAAAAAATTGGTTATTCAAGAATAGGTTTGGTGATAGATCATTTAAGGGCATTTCATTAATATATTATAGAAGTTTTTAGAAATAAAATAAATTACCTTGTAATGAACTTTCATCCAGTAATTTTCTATTTAGTTCAGAAATTTCTACAGCATCATTATTAATCTGTGCTTCGTACCGTCTGGGAGGCTTTTGAACTGGGTTCACAGTCAACAAGCTTTTTTCTTGTTCATTTGATGGTGTAATACGGTGCATTACATCACCATTAGCAGGCATAGCACTTGAAGATTTTTTGGACTGAGACTGTTTGTGCCGACAACAATACCAGCAGCATAGCAAGAGAATTATGATTAATAAAGCAGCCATTCCTGTACATAATCCAATTATTAAGGGCCATGAGTCATTGACACTTCCTACTCCAATAAAACCATCATTATCAGCATATACAAGTAGAGTAACATTTCTTTCATCCAAACCTCCAGGACTCTTAGCGACACACTGAAACTGGCCTTTATCTTGCAAACTTACTTGATTTACAGTTAAGTTAACCCATCTATCAGATTCCTCTGATGAGTCAACCAAGCTTGTTTTAATGGTATATCTGTTGACACTGTACTTAACTTTTGTATTGTCTGAAATAATTTTTGAATTATGAACCCAATGAACTTCAGGCATAGGGTTGCCAGTTACTTTGCAGCCTAAGCTAACATCTCTGTTATCAGCTGACACTGATGTTCCAATTGGAGGCCATAATATCTTAGGCTTGCATGCAAAGTCTTTAGCATTGATGACATTCCACATTTTACCCCGGAGGTGTTCCGGTTGCGTACAAGATGTTGGAACTGCATACAAATTCCTCTCTATAACCCAGTTTCTGAAATCTCTTAAATGACAATTACAATTCCATGGGTTATCTTGAAGTACTAAGCTTCTAAGTTTCAATAAGTCAGTAAATGTGGATAGCTTTAAATGTGTCAGTTTATTGGCATTTAATTTTAAATTTAGTAAGTTAGAGACATTACGAAATGCTTTGTCATCTATTTCTGTTATTTTACAATCACCCATCTCAACAGTCTGTAGGTGAAGAAGATTAACAAATAAATTAGCTTCGATTCTTTCAATTGGATTTCCATTAAAATAAAAAATTCTTAATCGAACATTATCTCTAAATGTTCCTGGATGCAGTACATGTATTCTATTTGCTGACAGATCTACTTCCACAAGAATCCCCAGCCCTTTAAATGTATCTTTGTGAATTTCTTTTATATTACATTCTCTTAGAAATACTTTGTGCAAGTTGACAAGACCAACAGATTTAAATGCTTCATCTGGTAAGTGATCTAACTTATTTTCTGATAAATCTAGAGACTGGATTTCACTTTTAAATGTCTCTGGAATTTTTCTTAAATCAGCTTTCTTGCAATCAGCAGTTTTCCTCCCAGACACCCACTTGCATTTACAGCCAGGGGGGCACAGAGTCCAGTCATCAGGTTGCACTACTGCAACTCCAAGGAAGACAATGAAAACAGCAGTTTTTGCTATATCTGTAAATCAACAAAACACAAAAGATAATAAAAAAATCTTAGTAGGCTCAAAATTTGTTCAAAGATAGTAAAATATACACATTACTTTGGTATAATAAAAATTTGTGTAATAATTGTTTATTTGTACAAATAATTTTTATTTTTTAAATTATGATATAAAAAAATGGTATATATTTAACAATTAGATGTATGTTTTTTAAGTGAAACCATTTTGTGTCGATTGCTTGTTAAACACATCAATTTATGCTGAATTAACTTTGACAAAATCTTGATGTTGCCAAACAGATAATGTTATTGTATGAGAAAGCATTAATTTTAGTAAATCAGGAGGCAACAATGCTAAAACGTTTTTGAACCATTGCATGACATCTATCGACTTTCATCGAGGTGGAAAATTTTGACATTATTTACTTGATATAGTTATCAATATTTTTTAAAAATCATTTAAAGATTATATTTACGACTGCAGTTTTTACATAACTCATAAGATATGATTTTTTGAGTAACCAGTTTAAGAAAGTTCCTGCCTAGTAACAAAAAAATTGAAGCAAAGGTAAGGGATAAGCTTATTTTGTATCAATTATTTATGTAGGAGTTCATTTGTCATTTGTAAGTACATATATACTTAATTTTAATGACTACATACCTAATATCAATGATTTAATATTTTATCTTTGAAGATATTTGGTTATGTGAATTTTTAGACAGTTATAACCTATTTTAAATGGTTTATACAAGTATCATGGTTATTGAATATCAATACCAAAAATAAACATTAATATTTAACATAAATTTTCAAGTGATATTCTAGGTGGAAAAAAAAACAAAAGAACATTACTAATTGAAAATATTATTCTAAAAACACCACTAAATACATTTTTACCAACCTGACATTACAGTATTCCTTTTTCTTCTGTTGGGTTGATATATATTCTTATTTATTCATTTTAGAAAACCTGAAACAATAAATTCAAATAACATATTGTTTAAAAAGTATTAAATTAAGTTTCAAATATCGTAAGCATTCATTCACACACACACACACACCCATCCTCTTGCCTACATGCATGCCGCGTAGGCATATATATTTGAATTAAATTATTAACAATTTGCAACTTTTTAATCACAATTTAATTTTATTAGTTATTAGGAATAAAAAATAACAGATGTGAAAAAGAAAGGTTCCTTTGTAACAAAGTTCAAGTTAAATATAGAAATTATGAAACTTTAAAGTGTTAAACAAGTTTTAAGTGATTTATTAAAAATAGTTTACAAACAAATAATTTTCTGTAGACAATAATATTCACTCTAATTTTTCATATAAAATAATAAATAATTGAATACGAATATTTTGAATAAAAAACTACGTACAAAATAGTAATCTAGCTAGGGAAAAGAAAAAAAACACAGAAAATAATGATAGAGCAAGGTTAGATTTCATTTTTTCCATTATCAATTAAAAAATTGAGAACCATTAAATTTAAAATTATAAAGATAAACCGTAATTCCTGCTGATGAAGGTTTCTAACCACTTTAGGTTTATTACTTGGATACCTCATCATCAATAGTAGTTTATTTTTTAAACAATTTAAAGTTTAAATATTTAACAATTATTAACAAGCTCCAGTAATTCAGAAACTATATATATCTTTGAGGTGGTTTCTAGCCATTACTAATTTTTTTTTTTCATTGACAAACTTATCATTCTTCTGCATCTTTCTTCATGAAGATTTCTAGAGCCTTCCTTTGAACTTTAAAATTTGTCAATCGCTTCATTGCTTTCAAACATTATACTTGCCTTTGGCGAAAGTTAAGAACGGTATACAGCGCATGAGGCCGATGGAAGAGGAAACGAAAGTAAGGCGATTTAATAATTTTTACCGCTACCAAAGGGAAAGTCGGATCGAGGCTGGAGAGCTGCCTACTTTGAAGCCTTTGTAAACATGGGACCGTGCGTCGACAACAGGTACCCGCTCCTTCTAAATATGGTTTATCTTTATTCCATGGAGCCTTGAAAGAGCGGATTATCTAGCCGTCTGAAATCATTTGTAAGGGGGAACAAAGGAGCAAACACTCTCTGCTCTGAATAGATAGCTAGGCTTGGAAAGGAATGGGCTCTTACCTGTTGAATAAGTACGACGCCTCAGGGTTTTGATGGTGGCTAATTACACACCGCGTAATTTTTAATATTGAAATTGAAACATTATTATGCTAATATAGCTAAAATAAAACAACGATCATCAGGAATATTTTCGTTTTTAACGACACAACACAAACTGTAACTATAATGTTTCTCGAACCAGATAATTAATGTTGGTCCTAGTAGCGTTTAAGATTAACAAAAAAATTGAAAAAATAAAAACAAACCAATTAATTGAATTGTAATATTAAGGTCCAGATATACAGTAAAAAACAAGATACAATGAAGATGAATATTGAAAAACCATTCAATCAATGCAATCTATATGTTAGAAAAATATTTCTTTTTCAGAATCTTACAACGCATGAAGAGAGAAATAAATAAATTATGAAACATATGTGACAGTATCTGGAATATTTAGAAACTAAACCGGAACTATTAGAAGACCTTTTCAGTTACCTTGAGTATGTTATTTTTCCTATCTCAAAAAAGTAAAAAATAAAATAAAAATAATTTATTAACCGCAATAAAAAAGCTTTTATTTTCAAATAATATTAATTTACATTAGAGTAACATGGATTTATTTTGAGTTAAACTTATGAATTATTTTCAATATTAAAATTAAAAACTAACCAATGAAGAAATATCTAAAATTTTACAAAATGGTGATGATTGGTCCCCGGAACCAATGGGCACTAAAATCTTTCAAGAAAATTAAATCAATCAATCAATATTAATAGGTTCCTAAATGAGGGATTTCTTTTCCTGGTGGATTTGGAGTAAGAGATCTTAAAACTAAAATTTCGTGCGAAGAATGCTTATTTTTTTAAAACATATTTTAATTGCATAAATATAAAAATGTACAGTATTAACTAAATTTTAAGAATGTTTGATAGCATTACGTTATGTGAAAATTGAGGATTATTTCATTTGAAGTGTAGTTTTACATTTTCGTGAATTTTTCTCAGAAAATCATTTTGATCAACAAATTAATGGACCGAACTTAATTTTTTTTCTGAACATCTATCACTGGATTCAGATAATAATCGTTTAAACTAATAGGTACAACTTAGAAAATCATTTCATTTTGACGCAAAAAATATTACTTACAACAATCAATCAATTTACCAAAATAAAATTGGCCAAAAATGAACTAAAACTAAGGACAATATTTCTTCAGATCTTATTTTCTATAACATCACTTTAATACGATGATATTCAACCTTAATCTTCTAAATTATTAACAATCAAGCAAAATAATTGAGGACAAAAAAAATTCCTAAGGACCAAATTTAAATAATATAAAAAAAATCAATTTTACCAAAAATAATAAATAGGAAAATAGGAATAAAACAACATATTAGTTTATACAGTTTTAAGAGCTATTTATTTTTTTAAAAAATGAATAAATGTATATTTATTCTGAGCGCTAGGTTTCCTTAATCGCGGGGCCGGTCTAAGTTGTATCAGTCGAACCAGCCTATGGCCTGCTTTTTATTTATGTATTTTTATTTATGTGTACAGATAAAACTCCTTAGAAACAAAATAATTGTTAGAATACAACCTGAAGATTTCTACCACAAAACACTGAGCCTCTAAACTACCGACAAACCTGCTTGGTAGCAGTTGAAGTTTGCCAATTCAAGAATCTTCAGGATAGAAAAATCAGGGCCTGTTAATAGCTGATACGAGACCATCAATCCAAGAAAGTAACTTTCTAAGCTGTGGTCTTTGAGTATGTATTAGTATGTCTTGGAGTGATGTATTGTCTTTGATTTATGAGTCTTTTGGGAATGCTGATGTGAGATGTCCACTTTGTTTTCATATTTTGTGGTTTTCTATCCAAATGATGCCCGAATTGTAGAGACGTCAGTACAAGAGCCCAAAATAAGAAAAAATACAATTATTTCACCCCAATTTTTTATTACATTAATGAGAACTGTGTATAATTACTGGTCAAAATCGAAGAGTCTGCCAAGTATACGTAGTGGGAATAAAAAATGGCGGCTCTTTCAATACGTTAAAAATAATTAATTTTTCATTCGGAGCTCTGTATCTTTAAACTACCAACAGCAATAGAAAATCTAAAACAACAAAATTTAAAGTAGAATAAATTTGCTAAAATAAAAGCCCTAAGAGCTATTTACGTTCAATAGCTCTCGAGATATAGCTTTTCAAAAAGCAAAATTTCATAAAATTGTACACGACTAAAACATCAGTAGTTAATGAATTTATTTTGAAAAATCTGTATCTCAAAAAACATTTGACGTACAGATGTCTATTAGCACTTAAATTACGTAGGAGTAGTAGTTTTCATGATATCTGCTAAAATAAATTGATTTCTAGTTGATCGGACAATTTTTATGTCCCAAATTTATATTCACATGCGAATATCATAAAAACTACTACCCCTACGAGAATACGTGTCATAAACTACTTTATAGTAAGTTAAATTTAATTTGTTTTGAGTCCTGGCAGAAATATGTACGTCTTATGCTTCTAGAGATATATTTTTTTTAAAAATCAAACATTTTTTTGAACAACCAGAAATTAACATTTTATGAATATATTTTGTCAAATATCATAAAAACTACTACTCCTACTAAGATAAATGTTATAAACTATTTTATAGTAAATTTAACTAGCTTTAATTTGAGTGCTGACAGACATCTGTAAGTCTTATGGTTTCTAAAATAATGTTTTTCATAAATCAAACTTATTGTCCAAACAACTATAAATCAATTTATTTTAGCAAATATCATGAAAACTACTATTCCTGCGAAGATAGAGGTCATAAACTACTTTTTAGTACATTAAACTGGCTTTAATTTGAGTGCTAAAAGACATCACGTCACATAGGTCTTGATAAATAGATTTCTCAAAATAAATTAACTAACTATTAATCTTTCAGTACATTTTAAAGAAATGTTGCTTTTTAATAAGTTATATCTCGAGAACTATTGAGCGTAAATAGCTCTATTAGGGCTCATATATTAGCAAATTTACTCTTCTTTAAATAATGTTCTCTTAGATTTTCTAGTGCTGTTGCTAGTTTTTAAGATATAGAGTTCCGAATGAAAAATTAATGTTTTTTCAGGTTTTGAAACAGCCGCCATATTTTATAACCCCTACCTATACTTGGGAGACTCATCAATTTTGACTAGTAATTTTATATAGTTTTCATTAAATTAATCATTAATTGGAGTGAAATAACTGCTTTTTGATCTTCCCGGCTCTTGTACTATCTGTTAAGTTGTTCGCCGGTAGTTTAACAATTCAAGGCTTTGTGGTTGGAATCTATCAACTTTACTCTAAAAATGTTCAAACTGTAAAAGATGTTTCAAAGAACGAATTTTTCGTGAAAGGACCGGACAATGTATCGTAGTTTAATGACTTCATTCCAGTCAAAGCACCTACACATTCCGGCATTGATTTGTTATTTTAGAATAATATTCTTTTTATTCTTTTCATTATGTTTTTAATATACATATTATCATTTCATTTACTATTTATTAACAAGTACAGAAGGTGTTTATGCATAAGCCAGCTTTGACGCGAAGAAATACGAGAGTTAGAATTATCATTATATATAACATAATGTCAACAATTTGAGCCAAACTTAAAGAAATATTCCTATTTAAGACAAAAATATGTTTTCTCCTTGAACTAAGTTTATATCAGCTCAAACCTATTTCCTAATTTATTACAAAAAAAGCTTTATAACAATTCATGAAATACTAGATGAACCATTCAATTCAAAATTAAATAGTAATAAGTTCCTAATTGTTCAACTTTCGGTAACAGTACACAAGTGTCCACATGGTGGTGGCATATTATACGTTACATTCTAGTGTTGTGGATTTTAACTTACACTAATTTTAATACTGCTTTCGTAACAGTAGTCGCCTTTCGCTCGCTTCGCTCGCACGAAAGTGGTAAAGAGACCCCCAATCGAGCCTTTCCAGTCAGGCATAAATTCGTAAAAATATGAATCATTTTTTGTTGTCTGATTGTAACAGACCACTTTCTCATTGTATACAAGTGAGTACTCGCCCACCGTGATGTCGGAGTGACAGTTGTTAACTAGTATCAAACATTCATGATATTTAGTATATATTATAGTATTTCGGAATCATAACAAGCCAATTATTACAAAGACATAGGAGATGTTAATGACGAGTTCCGAAGATCATTCGAGGATGCTCTGTAACGTGGACGCTAAATCTCAGAAAATGAATTCGTTACCGTAGTCTCAAATAAAAGCAGCAGTTGTGTGTTTTTCATATTTTTTGGATTCTATATACCTCGTAAGTTTTTATTACTAAAATTAAATTAAAAAAAAAAAATCAGCAAATAATATAATTATAAGCCTGCGGCACCGAAATACATGTAAGTATAAACTTAATTGCATTGTTTGTTGAAATTTCCTTTATAAGAGTTTTTGAACTTAAAAAAAAAAATCTTAGGTATAAAAATATACCAAAATCCTTAAACATAGTTAATGTAAAATTTATTATTAGTTGCCATTTATTTTAAATTTAAATTTACGTAGTTTATTTTTTCTGATATAAATACTTCATAATTGCTTTATTATAAAATGAAATATTTTATAATATGCAATATTTAGTATTGCACAAAGCGATATTATTTTTATTTAATATGTTTTTTGTCATCTTGTCTGAGTAAAATGGGGAAATGAAAAATAACCAATTAATAACGGAACTAATCTTTATTCATAATTGGAATTTAGAATATAATATTTGTTTATTTTTAATTGTCATCATTTAATGCCACTATTATATAATATTGCATTCCTGATTCAATATTATATTTAATTTCAAAAAATATTTTTTATATGGTTGAGAGTAATAAGAAAAAATACCGGTACTATTTGCTGTCAAGGCGAGGAACCACGTTCGTTGAACCGATTACTGTTTTTGTTTTTTTTAATGAAATATTTAAACACTAATTGAAACAATTCATAGTTATTAATATGATATATCACGCTTGATAGCAAATAAATATTCGTGACAAGTCATTTTAAAAAAAAAAGTGTGCCTCTTCAGTCCCATATCTCTAATTGCCATCAATTTTATTATCTACTTCCCTTTTAAACGATGAAATTGAAAAAGTTATGAATCACTTTACAGAATTTAGTACTAAATACTATTACAAAATTGAAGAAGCTTCTACTAGTGGAGTAAACATATTCCCACTGAACAATCAGCCTGAAAAGTAGACTGACAATTAGGCAATCCGACAACAAACTTGAAAATCGCAAAGAAAACTTGTTGATAAAATGTAATTTAACAATAAGACTATGTTGTGACGTTATTAATACAACAGGCTACATACCTTAGCTGTTTATGGTCCCAGGAAATCTACACTACAGAAAGTTGCACATGCTCACACAAATACTAATGAAATCACTTCGAAACCGAAACTTAAAAAAAAATAAAATAAAATAAAAAAAAAATTTAACGACTAATAAATTACGCTAGGAGTATTCGATTCACAGCCTGGAGAGATGTACGCCGGCGGAGGCGCTGGGTCCTACTGGAACATTCAATGAAACCGACTCGTCGCTGACTCACCCGGAAAGAATGATGGTTGTGGGATCTTTCTACAAAATATATTACTCATTACAAAAATAGTCCGCCACTCATACTATGATCAGGACTCTTATGATTCGATGACAGATCGCGTACGGGACTGTTCACGTGAAAATATGTTTCCCCGTCGTAATCAGGGGGAATACTGATTAGATTGTGCAGAGTAGGACCATAAAAAAAAAAAAAGAAATAATACTAATTAACAATTAATTCAGATAAGATAATGGTCACATTGAGATGCGTTTTCTGCAATCCAAAATCTTAATTACTATACAAGAATTTAATTAAAAATATATTAAATTGGCTATAAAAAGAAAATCAAAGTGCATTTTCAATTTTTTTTAATTTTAAATTTAGATTTGAATATGTTTAACTGTTACTGTTTTAATTTAATTTAATTTAATATTAATTACATTTTTATTTTATTTTATATTATGTTATTACCGTGTGATAATAGTGTTGAGTTAAACTGTAATTAAAAGTTTTAAAATTTAATGGAAAAGTGACAAAATAGGTTGAATTGATTAAATTTATTGACCTAAGCATAATGGCTGGGAATTTTTTTTTTAATTGTTGGATGTGAGGTGTAAATTTATATTACAATACTAATTAATTTTTTTTTAAGTTTAAATAAAATTATCCTTGAAGTTGGCCAGGTTGGCCAAACTTTGAAGATTTAAAGTAATAATAATTAATGTTTAAGACTTAATTTGGACATAAATTATTTAATTTTATTTATTTAGTTATTTTTTATTATAATTGAAATAAAACCTCTCTTTGAGATATTTAGGAAGGGGAAGAACCGTGATAGTGAAGAATTCTGAATCTTAGTTTTCAACGGAAATCAACGTTTTAAGATGCCCTGGTTCCAAATAAGTGTAAATTGCCAGTGTGTACGGAAAATTACGTATTCATTTTTTTCCATTTTCTCGAAAACACCAGCGACTTTGATCAAACCCATAGTATCAATTTGTAGTTGAATGATACTTAATAAACAGCCAGGTCTTTTTCCCATTGAAATAGTAATACAGGTCTTAAATCCCGAATTCAAAATAACTTCCTCCAAAGTAATTTTAATTATCAATCTTCGATTGTTAGTTATAATAAGAAATTAGTAAAAATTGACTAGGAGAGAACTTGATAATTAAATAAAGGAGAAATATTTTCTCAGGTTGGAAAGCAATATCCAGAAGTACGAGTAGAAGTATTATAAATATATAATGTGTCGTTAGAAAGTGAAAGATATTAGAAAAAATAATATTTAACATATATTTGAATATATAGTTACAGGAGGTAATGGGGAGTGATAGAAAATGCATAAATAAAATGAATTGATAAACCAATGTTTTCCTGTTTTCATGGTCATTGTGGCCATCCAGTAATCTTATTGAGTAGGAATTAATTTATACTCAAACTAGGGTGGTAGGTAAAAATTTTGGAGCACCACATTTTTATTAATAATGAAACGAAAAAAAATAAGACAAAAACAATTGTGAGGATATAATGGGAAGATCGTAAAACAAGCCACAAGACTGTAAAATAGCTGTAAATAACTAAACGTTTCGCCAATGTAGCCATCATTAGGTCAGAAAGAAATAATATCTAGCACATCTTACATCAATATGATAAATAAAGACTTTTTTTATTATATTGACTGTTTATTATATATTTTATATTGACCTTTCTCGGAGTGAGGTACAATCACTATCTGTTTTTTTTTTATTTCTGATTAGATCAGAAACAGCTTGTTTCACATTAACTCTCTAAAAAAGACTGACCAGATAGAAATATTATATCACTCTAAGAAAATTTCACATATACCTACAATTAATATACTCTCTTAGTATAGTCTATATTTAGTACACTCATATACTCTTAAGATAACCAACGATCTTATCTTTTTCTTTCCTGATGATGCCTGAATTGGCGACGTTAATGTTGACTGGTTAATTATTTACTGCTATTTGGAAGATTTAAAGCTTTTTTTTTTACTCATCCATTTATATCCTAACCTTTATTTTATTTTTTATTTATTTTCTTTTTAATAAGATTTTAAACCATAACTTATAATGATGAATCTCTAAGTCTTTGTCTGTTTCTATTCAAATAATCTCAAGAGTTGATTTCGACTTTAGTTCAGTACATTTAAAGAGGAAAAAAAATGCCCGATGTATCGTAAATAAGCGTTAAAAAATTATATCTTTTGAATATTGCGTTTGAGGAAGAGTGTATTTTCCCTGATGGGGAAGAGAACGAATTAACTAAAGCAGAACACTAAGAATAAAAAAAAATACACCCAAGAAAATCTAAAAGGTGAATAAACAAAAAATTGGCCTTGAGATTATGTAAACGACATGCTTTGATGTTATTTAGGAATCAGCAATGAAATTATGCAATATTTGTCGTAAGGCATCGTGCTATATATCCTTCAACATTTTTTCTTTTGTCCCTGAAGAAAATAACCGCAACCAAGGGCTTCATTTTGATAAGCTGCTCGCGTATAAAGGCCAAACTCGTGTCCAGCCTTTCCCAATATGTACCAAAATCGGTATTGAACCGATTATGTCTGGAACATTAATACGATTGGTAAACGTATTTAATGTTCATATGTTAAATGTGGAAGTAAACGGTGGGACCATATATTTGCTTGGCACATACCCATCGAAATATTTCGCAATAGAACCGCTTTATCCGTTGCGTTCAGGAAGTAACTCCGATAATAATACTAAGCAAACAAAAGTATAAAACTGGATATAACGTATAATATAAAAGGAAGAGTAAATCAAGAAAAATTAAACGTAACCCCACATACATGAAGATCGTACCGATCTTGAGGAGAACATGTGCTTCAAATGTGTACATTAGAATACAAATAACCAAAAACATGCATCAGTGACAAAAAAAAACAACAAGGGAAATGGAAAACGTTTTTCTTTAACGTTTTTTAAACAATATTTTCAACATAAAAGATTTTATTTGATGTTAATTTTGAGAAGACTGATTATAAGTAGTTATAATAGCAAGAAACGATTTAACAATTATGAATTGTGAAATAATATCAGTTGTTAATATTATTATACTATTATAAATAATAGTATTTGAAAGATAATTAATGAAGATAAATAGTTACGTCCTGTATCTACAGTTTGTTTTAGTTAAAACAAAACGCTCTCGATTTTTCTTTTTTGGTAAAAAAAAGTTTCATTTTACAAAGTAGGGAATATTTTTTTTGCCCACTGTGTCAAAAATTTAATTTATTTTTGAATAAGTTAATAGCACAAATCAGAATCGTAAAATAAAAACACAATTTTTGAAATTCTTTAACCAATTATGACCTAAACTTTTCGAACAAACTATTTTTAATTTGTAATTATAGTGTTTTATAGTAAGTTAAGATCATATAAAACTGTTTTTACACCACAGAACACGACTATACGAACAATAAAGTCGGGAAATGTTGCCTTAGGTTTTTTTATTATTGACTGATCCTTAAAAACTCAAAAAAAAAAATGATAATAACTAAATTTTAAATATTATTCATAATACAAATTAAGGTTAAAATTTTATAGAATCATTATAATATTTTTATATTCAATGAACAATATTTTTAAAAAAATAAAATGTGTAACGATACGCTTAGATGTTTAATGTAATAATAATTAAAATTATATTTTTCCTTATAAAATTAAAACATTGTTTTATTTGATTTTCGGACAAGGTAAAAAGAAAAAAAATATTAAAAAATTAAATATCAGTGAATGGGCTCAGTATTTTTACTACTGATACTTAAATTGATCACAAAGCAGCATAATAAATTAAAAATAATTATAGTAAAATCAGATAAAGGTCTAAAATTTACTTTAGACAAATAAAATAAGTACTGTAAGATCAGAGGGAGGGATACACACACTTCGTAGTAGATTTTATTTTTTCAAAGTACTTTGAACAGAAAAATGTAAAACAACAAAACCAAAAAACGCGCAATGCAATGTGAACCGTAAAGCCGGAATTAATGATTCCATTTTTTTTTTTTAAACCATACATTTCATTGCCATTCATCATGAAACCTATTCCAAAACCGAATGATAGTATTCTGGTGGATAAAATTGGAGAAGAGTTCACGGAAGTACCAAGGCCCTTTAACTGACCAACTGAGTCATAACCATTCAATGGTGTAAGAAGTGCCTTTGATTCATTCAGTGAGTGAGTCAGCGTGTCCTTTGCGTCATGAAGGAACGTTCTTCTATCCTCATCTAACAAAGGATATATATATATATATATATATATATATATATATGTATGTATGTATATATTGATAAACTTTTTTTATTGACTGTAAATGAGCTATATCTTAAGAATCAGTGAATAATAAAACAACTACAAGGAATCCACGCATTTCTGATTATTAGGGCATATATTCATATTTGATGCTCCTAACATCATACCAGGGCAAAAACCAGTATCAAACAAGATAAAAAATGAGTGATACATAAAAATATAAGAGTAAAAAAAAATGGGCCGCAAAAAATATATGATATGTGGGTGTGAAAAGAGTTAGCTTAGAGATAAAGGAGTAATAGGGTATGAAATGTGATACGAGAGTTTTTAAGAGCGTTACCGGCTAATTTTAATCGCCATCTTATAATTAATAAATAAGTTAGAAGCATTAATTTAAATTAACAGTTCCGCTCATGTTTAGGTATATTAAAAATTTTTATAGTATTTTTTTTTTCATTGTACTTTATAGTTGTAGTTTTCAGAAATGAAAAAAAAAAATCTGGAAAGTAATGTATAAGGAAAACATTTTGATAAATAGAACTATTTAAATCGTAAACATCTCATTATTTTATTCACTCCGGAGAGCAGATAAGTATTTCTTCTATATAAATATTTATTTACCAAAGGGGGTCTTGTATTCGTAATTTCCTCTATAAAGGGATAAAAATAATAACACCGACTACTGTTACTTCAAGGAGCAATTTAGAAAACGAAGATATAACGGCAGAAATAAGATAAGAGGGAATAAAGAAATGAAAAAGAGTGGGAAGAAAGTCTAAATGAAAAAGAAATTACTCGAATAGCTGTTTACTATCGGGAAGGCAGCTCAAATAGAAATTCGTAATTAAGTCTCCTTTTCTTGAAATAACTCAATATCGGCCCTCGCTGAAGAGAATTCACATAAAAAAAAAAAAAAAGAAGAGAAAATGTTTATTGCGAGAGCTGAAGGGAGCAGTAAATATTTTTATAGTCAATAACTGAGGTTCATGCAGAGAAATGAGATTTTGCAATAAATCTTAGTGAGAGCTGCAATTCGACGATAATTTCATAACGGTAAGAATATCTAGGAGAAATATCCTAATAAAATTAAAAAAATTAGGAAATACAAATTAGACATCATAAATAAACTGAATACCGTTGTCAAATAAAAAAAATAAAAAAATGTACAAATACAAAATACGAAACTGATCTTTAATATCAAGTATGTCTTATCCTCACTGAAATAGTTTAACGGAGCTTAAGTGATGGATTTTAAATAAAACATTCTCTAGAGTAACTTTAATTTTGCTTATTTAAAATAAATAACCGAATCCCACTGTTAGAAATAATAAATAATAAATAATGGATAAATACAAAATATTAACGAATTTGAAAAATAATTTAAGAGAAGTATGGCGGATATTCCTCGAGAAATCCTATAGTACGAATATTTATAGTAAGTGAAAATCGTGTGATTTGTAAGCGCATCACACAATGTTTTTTATTTTTATGAAAAAGAAAGAACATTTTTTCAAATTATACCTGATATACAAAATTCGAATTTTGACGTCATTATACAAATGATAGTAAATAAATATCTCAACAAGATATACACGTGTATCTCAACGGTGATGCGCGCCACGCACCATATTTGTAATAATCTCCTAATATCAATGTACAATTAGATAGTCTTCAATATAAGCTGGATTTTATTTTTATGGAAATAATGTGAGAGGGCTTAAATGACAATTCAAAACTGAAAGTAAAAAATATCTCAACAAGATTGACTCGTATATATCAACGGTGATGCGCGCCACGCACCATATTTTTTATTAATCTCCAAATATTAATGTGTAATTAAATTGTCTTCAATATAAGCTGGATTTTATTGTTATTGAAATAATGTGAGAGGGCTTTAATGACTATTCAAAATAGTTTCCTTTTATTACCAATGATTTTTTGTTTTTACCGAAAATAGTTAAACATCTCTCATTTCTAGTAGTGATAAAAAAATGGATAAATATAAATTACTAAAGAATTTAATGATGAACTAAATGAGAAATACTTTCTCAAGTTGAAAAATATTTTCGAGTTTCCATGTTTAGTATTACAACAGTCAATTTTTACTTTCATCTACATATGGAATATAAAGTAAGGAGGATTAATTACGATTACATAACATTCATGCGCATTTTTTAAGTACATTCAGTAGTTAACCCCGTATTTTTTAACATGTACAGCTCCGCTAAAAAAATGTTTACTTTATTTTTTAAACAATAAAAAAAAAAAATTTCAACACGAATCTATGTGCTGACAATAATATTAGGAGTATTTAAAAGTAAATAATTAAGAGGAAAATGTGATTGCTTAATCATTTCACTGAGGAAGTAAACTGGTACTGAATAGGTTTCCCAATTGCCAGCAACTGGTTTTCCCAGTTCTTAAGTTGTAAGAACTTTGAGAAAACTACTTACATAAATATTCAATGAGACAAAGTAGATCGCAGTGAATCGTAATTCAATTGATTTGAATCGATTAGGAGGGGTGATACTAAAATCGAGTAATGGACCTTGTATGATTGAATGAATAGATGACAACAGTTTCAATGTCAGCTTTTGTATGGAACCAATCACTAATATAAATCCCATTATCCCATTACCTCATCGTTTTAAGTACTTAGCAAATAATATCTACATTTTAACTTTAACAACTAATGGCTACAGAAAATTATTAAGAAACTGTCAATAAGGAGAGAGGTACATTTAAATATGTCAGTAACTGCAAATAACGCTGGAAGGAAATGAAAATCGATAGGAAGGAACTAAATATAAAATCATCAATAATTTAAAAGAAGAGAATAAGTATTATTAATAATATATGACAACAATATTTGATTCTTTATTCCTATAGGTTGATCCTATAAATAGTTTAAAATGAATCCAATCTCCAAGCATTAACGTATTATTTCATTTTTAATAAGAATTTTTTTTTTGTTATTACCTTTAGGCTTGAAATTATTAATTTTATTTAGTGGTTTATTAAATTCATTATAACAATTAAATGAGAAAATTTCAAGCAGATATTGAACTTAAGTGACAGAAAGAATAATAATAAGGTATGCAAAATAACCTTAATAAGGAAAAGAAAATTTGGCTATATTTCAAAACTTGAATGTAACAAAAAACTTAGTGACTATTTTTTAAAATAAGCCCTGAAGATGAACTGGCCGTCCGAAACGTCGACAGTATTAGCCTACTGGTGTAAAGTTAATAAAATATGGAATTTGAAGTCAAATTACAAATTATTTCCGAAATAGAAAAAAAGGATAATAACATTTGTATTTTTAAAAATAATTAGTCCGCGACAACATTTTTGAAAAAAAAAATACTTAAGTTTTTCCAATATGATAACTGCATGGACATGCATCGTTAGAATGAATGTTACTTCATAGTTTGGCAAACATTAGCTGTAGTTGAAACTAATAGCTAATTTTTGCCAAACTCTGTTACTTCGTTCTAACGATGCCTGTCCACGCATTTATCATATTGGAAAAACTTTAAGTATTTTTTTTTTCAAAAATGTTGGTGCGGGCTAATTATTTAAAAAAATACAATTAATTTTGCGAAAGAGAAAAAACAAGCGTTTCTTGCATAAAAATAAATGTGATTATCCTTTTTTTTTTTTCTATTTCGGGAATAATTAGTAATTTTACTTCAAATTCTTTATTTTATTAATTTTACAACAGTAAGCTAATACTGTCGATGTTTCAGTCCGTCCATCTTCAGGGCTTATTTTAAAACTCACAAAATTGATACATTCAAGGTTTTGAAATATAGCCTAATTTTTGTTTTCCTTATTAAGTTATTTTGCATACGTTATCATTTTTATCATATCATCATTGTCAGTTTAGTTAAATATCTGCTTGAAATTCTCTCATTTAATTGTTATAATGAATTTAATAAACAACTAAATAAAATTAATAATTTCAAGCCTTTTAACTTTTCTCTGTTCCCTTTTTTATAAAAATATTTTAAACTACAGATATTTCATTTTCTCTGCTCTACTACATTTTTTACTAATTTATTATTAAACCAAGTCGTTAAAAATGATTCTCTGAGAAAATATATCAAAATTTACCACAGAATCTGATAGTATATGTATATTTTTAATTTTGTTGTGTGATATTAAATTCTGTCATACATTTACAGATAATGGTAATAACGATTAGAGAATATACTCACTCCAAATTTGTAGATATGGAATAGAAAAAAAGAAAAATAAAGAAATAAACTTAAACAGTATATCTAAAAACCAAGATTTAACTTTAAACAACACTAGATTAATTCGTCGTAATCTATATTAAATTATCATTTCTGTAGACCTCAACATGTATCATTATGGTTTTTTTTAAATAAAATTTTTATTCAAAGGCTTTGTAAAAAAATATTTGAAATTCCTATTTCATATATCTCTCCATTTTATTATGTAGTTACAATCATGTCCGGTGAACTATAAATGCGTTATATAAAAGTTTATAGAGAAACTATTCAGTAGCGCTCCAAAACTTTCTTCTATTGGATTTTTTTCCTTTTTAAAAACAGTGTTGGATTCGGTCATGATTTTAGGCTCCAGACAATGATCTTAACTCTCACCAGCCTCCAGGTTTCTCAGTTTCGATCAGATAACTCCACATTATCATAATAAGCCTATTAGTTCCCTCACGACCATGAAGCAATCAACTTTGAAGATGTGGCGCTACCGCTATATTCTGGTTATAATATTTATATAATAATAACAATAAAAATATATTATTTTTTTTTCATATTCAAAACTTTTTTATGATTCTTAGTGCAGTATTATACAGGATATCAATATTTTTAGGGTTTTGTTTTCATTCATTGGAGATTATTTAATTCAGAAAGAACTCTTAGTGCTATACATTCTAAGCACGAAGTTCGTAATTGAGATGTAAAAGAGTACCGAGTAACTGAGTAAGATTACTTTACATTAGTGGTATTCATAATCTTTAGCATAACATGTTAAAGCGTGTTAAATGGAAAAATTCATTTTAAATGGAGAAATATTTCTTTCTTTTACCATTTTAAAACGATATAACATATAACATGCTGGAGAGTCTGTTACTAGGTCTGTTAAATGGAGAATGAAGTGACGCAAAAGACTTGCCGAGCTCGAAACAATGGTATTGTAGTAACAAGCAAAGTAGTATTATACATATTACTTGCTCTTAGTTTATGTTTTGATTGTGTTCGTATTTTTTTGGACGTTTTTACAACTGAAAAAAAGCACTGAATGACAATAATAATAATGTAATGACAGTCTTCAATTAGCTCATCTTGATTCTCTTCCTCACAAGTTAGATAGTTAACTTAGATAGTCACACAACTTCCACTTTACACTCACTTTAGGCATGTTGTAATAAATTACTTTAATCAAAACATGGAAGTAAACATTAACATGAAGTTTTGGAAGAAAGGAAAAGGAAAAAATATAAAACAAACTGCTCAGAAAATCCGCTAGAAGCTCTCGTGCATTCAACATTTAACATGGCTTTAAATAGGGCTGTTCACAATCCTATTCTTATAACAATTAATATCGTAAAACATTTTACATTTAACACAGCATAAATACCCCTATTTACTCAAACATTTTGAGCACAGTATACAACACTCAAAACATTTCAGCTGAGTTCAACTAAAAAATCCGTGCTCAAGAAAAACTTTAAGAGTGATTACAGGAAATTTATAATCAAACCAGCATGAACATGAGTCTTTGTAATAACTGTCAAAAAAAAAAAAAGAAGAAAAAAAAGGTAAGTAAAATAAATAGTACTTGTCTTTATTGTATTCAATATTTCTTCTTCTGTGAAAGTATTGTTTTTTTATTAAATAAAATAACTTTTAATTTTAAGATGTTTTTATTTAACAAAATAAAAGCAAAACGCTGGCCAACACACTTATGTCCACATGATACAAAATTACAAATTAATATGTTTATTCAAAATTCTTAAGTAAATTTTATTTGAATACGAAATTAATCAATGTTTTCAATTATATAGTACATAAATATAAGCAATAATTTATTACAAGTTTACTCATAATGTTTAAGTATGATGCAATCAATTATAATAGTACTCATAAATGTTGAGTACGTGTATATTTGATTACACCCTGTACTCAAAGCTTATATGCAACTGCCTAACTCAGTTTAACTAATTTTCAAAAACGTAAAGGTATTATTCTTTCTTGAAACATAATTGGCGATATTTCGCATCTGCGTAGAATAAGAGGAAATGTAATAATTTTTAGAATTCATACTTAATTGTAATTCACTCTGAGGTAGACTAAGTAATTTTGTGGAAGAGAAATAGCGAAACAAATTTTTGGCTTTAGGGCCATTTTAGTTCTAGAATTTCATTTGTCTTAGACATTGTAGATACTTTTTTCGTACTCAAACAGCTTTTTTCTTTATATATCGTATTTACAAGTATTTTATATCTTTAAAAAGTGGCGCCCATTGTGCTACTGTCCACATTTATTTTTGTTAGTTTATTTTCAGACCTAATTTATCCCTAGGATTCATGAGCGTTCATATATTTAATTCAAATATATGAATAAGGTTCCCACATCTTCACTCAATAAAATAATAAAACACTATATTATTTACAGTTAGCTATAGAAAGAAACATTTTTATGAATCTTGTGGTATCAATGGAAACGGTGCACCATAAAACGTGTTAAATGTGATTTTTTCTCCCTTCGTATATTAGCCCAAAAGGTGGGGCTTGTATATTTTGGTGCTCCGGAGGCGGATTAGAACGGACTAAGCGGCCGCGTATGGGCCCGGATAGCATAGGATCAAAAACACATCAAACTCTACCCCCCCCCCCTTCCTATAAAATAATCGAATAAATCTAAAAACAAAATGTTTATTTTATGGGATCTAAATTGTATTTTTTAAAATGTTTGTCAGCGTTTTCTTGCAATTTTTTTTTTAGAACCCCCGAAATGTTTACCTCTAAGGGTTCCCTGCTTTACTTGATCCACCTCTTTTGTACTCATATGCTAATATAGAATTTATTTATGTGAGAAAAAAAATGTACAAATTTCATTACATAAAAGATACATTTTTATAACAAAAACCTGAATCTAGTGCTCCATTACAAAAACAATAAACAAAATATAAAACAGACTGGGTAATTCAAAACTATCAACGTAATATGCTTTACTCTATTACTTTAAACTCAATAATAATCAGAATTATTTTCAATCAATCAAAAGGTAATATAAGTTGAAATATAAATTGGGTTTCTAAAACTATTTACATGCCACTTATTACATACTGTTACAATGTAAACATAGGGTCTATTCAATTTAACTTCATTGTCAAGGTTCAATAAATTTTGGATGTTTTGTAGGTCGATACGGATATGGGTGGCCTTAAGATATTGACTATTTTTTTTTAAAGGTTGGACAATGTAAGAGGATGTTTTAAATTATTGAAATAGCTTTGGCATAATGACCTTGAAAGTGAGGGTTTTAACACTTAGTTGGCTAATGCACCTTATATTCATATGCTAATATACAAATAAACTATAATGTAAAAGCGATAGTAAATATTTAATTATTTATATTTTTTTAGAATTTGATTCATGTGAACAATACAAATGAAGGACAATAATTACAACAAAATTTCCTGGCGTCCTTCTTGATAGAAGAAATATAAAAATGTCTCCACGGTTATTCTAAGAGCGGTTAAGTATGTAAGAAAATAAGAAAATAAGAAAAAACAGTACACAGTAAATGTTGAAATGTACTGTTCTATTTAGAGTAAAAGTGCCTCCCTAGGAAACCGCTGCTCTAGAAGTAGCGAGTTTGAAAATGTGGCATTTAAGCCCTTTCAGAGCATTTCACTGTCTATAGGATTATATAAAAAAAAAGTTCATGAAGTTCCACTCCCAGTTACCAACAGCTAAAGGCAGTGACTACAACTTGGGAAACCCAACCACAACCCGAAGACTGAAGCCCTGCCTGCTGCAGGACATCCTGTTATAAGTTCTATATTTATCAGTTCTGTTATTGTCACTCTAAAATTTTATTATATCGTAATTTTTTTTTTTTTCATCAGAAGTCAATTATCTATTCTGTTAAATCCATAAATGTTATTGTTTTTGTTATTAAATTTACTTTCATCTTTTATTAAGAATTATTATTTTAATCTATTTATTTTATTTTAATTTATTTTTATTATTTATAACATTGTATACAATTAAGGGATTCTTTTGTATGAGACTACTAGACCCCCACTATAATCAATTGTTAAAAAAATAAAAATACCTCTTACATTAACCATGTAACCTACTAGACCAGGGGTATTAAATAAATAAATAAGACTATTTCACTGAGACCTAAAACCTACCTGAAATTAAAAACCGAATTGATTTTACCATGCAGTAGTGAGTTTGATCTAAATCGTCAGAAAAGGTACACAATTCTATAATCTATCATATAAAGTGGTACTTCAGATAAGTATATTTGAAAAAAAGTTGCTGTAACGTTCCAAGCATATAACTACTTGGTTATTTTCATATTTGCAAGACTTTTTTATTTGTAACCATAAAACGTATATTTCAGTTGAAAACTCAGCATCTTTATAACAGTATACAATGTTATAGATATAGGTAAGTGAAAGAAATAAAATGATGAGTAATTAAATGATTTGTCAGTCATGAACGAAAACAATAAAAAAATGGAAAAATAATATTTATTTAACAAATTTTGTTGTTCCGAGGAAACGTCCAAAATTATTTAATTCAATATTGAAATAGTAGGTATATAGGGTATAATTTGATAAAATTAATAACAATTACAGTAAAGGCGCTAAAAACTCATAAGGCCGTTTGGCCTGGAGGTTCTTCAGACAGTTTCCACAAGCAATTAAGCAAAATTGCTAGAATTAATAAAGTCAAGACGAGGTCATCCTTAGGGACGAGAGCTTTAGCACCCCAATAACACTTGGTCTAATATTCCCACCAATGGGCTTTCAGCTTTTAGATATAATTTCGGATAGAAAAAAAAACTAACACAGCAAATATACGTAGACACATATACAAAATAATACATAATACTTGTGTATATAATGCAGTATTACAAACTATATAATATTGTTTCAATGCGTCACGTAATTTGATGAAAATACATAACATAACTTCCAATGTATCAATATTCAAATGTATTCATTATCACAAATGGATAAACTGGTTTATTAATGAAATTAAAACATAAATATATATTTTACAGATACAAGGAATTTGAATCAACATTATGCAGAGATTTTAAGTAAAATAAATTTATGACAAATATACGAAAACATTTTTTGTTACTACTTACAATTAATTTTAATAATGAAGTAAATACCTGAGTGTATGGAAGGTTATAAATAGTTCGTTTAAACGATAGTTTATAGTGTAGTTAACCTAAAATTGGAAGTTTTAAAAATTAAAAGTTGTGAAATAATAGGTAACTAGGCTCATTTGACTTGTAATTAATGACCAGGCAGAATAGCCTGCAAAACATTATTAAATTTGGATGTGAGTTGTAAATTTATATTTAAGGTATGTTATATTATTAATAATAATTTTGTTGTTAAAATTGCTACAAATGAATGTATAATAAGCTGTTAATTGTTAGATTGTCCTTGAGGATGGCCGAAACGTTGGACTGTTAATATAATAAAGAATGTTGAGACTGAACAAGGATACTATTTGATTTATTTAATAATTTATATTT
>NW_027115240.1:569811-580842 GCF_000696795.3 Halyomorpha halys | reverse complement strand
AATTTATATTTTTTCTTTTACATTAATATTACGAATATTTTATTGATGTGGCTTTATATTATTATTGTTTTACTTATAGACATTAAAAAATACAAAAATTTAAAACAATGTTTAAATAGAATGATTTGAAATTACATTTTGTAGTGATTAAAGGCTCCTCAAAATGTATACCTGGAATAAATTCATAAATTGGTTAATGTTACTTATTTTAGTCTTATTGAAAACATACACATTTAGTTCGATTTTTTTTTATATAAAATAAATAAGCTTATATATATCTGTATAATGGCGTTCTCAAAACAATTATTATAAATTAAAACTTGAGTTGGGCAAAGAGCAATTATAATTGCAATTAAAATTATTGTAATTAGGAATTGCAGAAATATAATTTAAATTACAAGAGCAATTCTAATAGTAATAGCCATTACAAGCCGAACCAAATTTATTGAAATTACTAATAACATTCTCATGTAATAGTTTTTTTTCCCTAATATCCCAAGTAATTATAATACAATTACAAGTTATTATAATTATAATTACCCTACACCAAAACGGAAAAAATCTGTAAAAATATTAACATATTTTAGAGCAATTGTAAAACGCGCCCTGACGTGTATATTTATTAACATATTACAGTTTATTTACATGTTTTCGAACATGTTGAAAATAAATATAAAATCGATTTTATGATCGTGTGCTTGAGTATCGATTTATTTTAACTTTTGGGATTTCTTCTCAAAAGAAATATGTTCAAAAAAACTGAATTCACAAATGAGTTAAATTACATGTAATTCTAATAGTAATTGGAATTACCATGGGTCAAAATTGTAATTGTGATTGCAATTAATTAGCATCACTAAGTAATTGCAATTACTTAACAATATATACGATTTATATATAAATAAATCTATACTGCTAGAACCTATGGAGTCATAGGGTCAGGGCATGGGTGCAGTACTTTGTAAGGATGTACTCTTACTACACTAACGGTTGTGCAATGAATGAATGATATATATACTCGTAAATTTTTATATAATTAAACCTTGCATATTACATATTGATTCTAATTCATTATCAGCTCGTTTTTCAAAGCAAAGACTGAGTGATGATTTGCAAAAGGAATGTAACAAGGTTAATTTCATTGACCCATTACATTCCAGACACAACATACCAAGAATTTAAAGATCACTTCATATCTTCATACATACATCTAACTAATTATATGCGATGTCTATTCATTAACCAGGACAACCTTAATTATGTTGCATAACTCCTTATCTGTATCAAACAAAGATAAAAATGTTCTTAGTGATTATAATCGACCTCTGCGAACTACAGATATTATTTAGAGTACAAAACATTAAAGCGCTAAATAATCAAAATATTTCTTATAGCCTGTTTCAAAACATTTAATGATTAAAAATAAAATATTATCGGATATCGAACCAGATACATTGTGAACAAATGTAGCGGTAAAAGAGAAATCACTTTGCTGAATTTTGGGTATGGAAGCTTCGCGGTACTTCTGTACAATCGACTTGGAGACTATTACAGAGCAATGTATGGACACTTATCTTAGCTCTTCGGTATATAGATGGCAATATCTAGGAGTACGACATGATATGGCAGCATTTGATAGATTTTGTTTTTAATAATTTATTTATTGATATTTACAACTGTATACACATATATACAACAAGTAAATTTGCTGTCGGTGACATAGTGACATGATAAAAACATGTGGAGAATCTACCCACTGATAGAACTCCAATAACATTTCTAGAGGAGAAGATCTCGAGGCCATCTTCTTTTCAGACGCCTAGGAGGATTATTAGGTAATGAAGGAGAAGCCAGGTTAGAAACAAGTGGATTTGGGTGGTTAAGAAGTTTATTATGGAAGGAACGGTATCTGGTTCTGGCCAAATCGGCAACATATGGAATATTGAGGTCCTGATGGATGACTTGATTTGTGACAAAGTAAGGAGCATTAAGGATTTTACGAAGGATTTTGGACTGTAAGGATTGGATTCTGGAAGAATTTGATGGTTTAGTGGAGCCCTAAAGCTCAACTCCGTATGTCCAGATAGGCCTTATAATAGTCATGTAAATCAGTCTTTTGTAATGGATTGGCAATTTAGACCGTTTATCTAGTAAATGTTGATAGGTTTTAAAGCTGTATATGAGAGGACGTACAGATCTATGTTGTATGAAGCAATGATCACCTTCTAGACTAATATCTTAAACCAAACTGACAATAAGGAAATTAAAATATTTAATTAGAGCATACGGCTGACAGTCCGGATTATATTTCCATCAATGGAAATATAAAATGGAGTAAGCTGAGGAGACGCCATGACCCCCATGCCAACTGCAGATGAAGTAATAATTGTAGGAAGAAGCAGCTAGTCAATTGAGGAAGTGTATATAGCTTCGAGAAGGACAGCGACAATAGCTCGATTCGGAGAGAACATTGAGAGGAACAAACTAATGGGGCCATCTATGGCCAAGGGAGTTAAGCCATATATTTTAAAAATCTCGTTACTGCTGCGGCGCCGGTTCGAATCCGGCATAAGGGGGTCGGCTTTTATTTCGTGGCGGTCCCACGGAATGAAACTTGACCCCTCACCAAGGTTAGAATATGGTGGTGCAATGTAGATAACCTCCTCCCTCCTTGGTAAGAGAAACAAAAAAAACTGATGATTACAGGCTCATTACCAGTGAGGCAGTGAGAGGGCTGCGCTGGGATCTCGAAGGGCTTTACTCATGTGTGGGGAATAGAGTGGGCTCGGGGATCCTTAGGTCGAGATTGTATAAACTTTATTTTACTTAGTTTAATCATATTCATCATTTATTTTTCTTCTAATATACAATAGAGATTTTATTTATTTTTATTTTATTTATTTTTTTTAAAATATTTATTAACTTATTTTATTCATTATTATTTTTTTTTATTAAAGTGTACAACTATTCTAAATCCCGTATCTTCGACCACCTTCTGTCCACCCAATTCCGGAAGAATAAAAATTGATAGTTTCAAACAAGGTTTATATATTTTCTGTACTTAAGTTTCAGATTTTTGTTTATGCTTGTAAATATGTATATTAGCAGAAAATGTACCTTTCCATTTATTATCTTTATTTTAATTATATTTGATTAAAATTTGTTTTTCCTATTACTTATTATCAGAAGTGTTTGTCATCTTATGTTTTATGATATGACATATGGTTTTACTTTATTTGTTCTATTCTTATTTTATATATTCTGTTAATTAATGTTGTTCATTTTTATCTTTTTAAATTCAATATTTTATTATATTTTACGACGTTGTATAATTTTATTTTTATTTTGTATTTCACTCTAAGACTCTAAAGCCTAATTTTGCCGCCTGTATATTATTCTAAAGGGATCAATCTCAGAATAAATAAAGAATATTATTACTATTATTATTATTATAGACAGAATGAGAAGACATCACTCTCATTTCTACATCACTTGTGAAAATATTGAAGTAGTGTATAACTTTCCATATCTCGGATTCGTAATGACACTTTAAGAAAATAAATAAAAAGAATGATTTTAGCAAATAACACAGGAGAGGCTTGGTATGAAGTAACCTTATATGGTTAACATTGGTACCATACGTTCGTATGGATAAAACCCTAATAAGATAATTCTACATTCAATGTAATAGAATATTAGACTGTGCTAAGATGTTAGATTCAATGTGACATCAATGAATGAAAGTTTAAATTAGAATTGTTGGGTGTATAAATCATTATTATTGTAGACAAAGTTTTAATTAGGAAACGCATAAATTTAATTATAAATTAATATTGTCTGAAATATTTTAATTAATTAGAATTGATTGACTGTGTGTAATATATAAATGGAAGATGGTCTGGGTACGGTCAAAAAAATTCAAATAGTAATTAAACTTTTTATTGTGAGCCAACTTTTCGCCTCACTTAAAAAATATATAATAAATAAACGAACTTACATATTTAGTGGGAGCTGATAGCTCAGAGGTAAGGCTCTGTGCTGTTTACTCCAAGGACTCGGGTTCGAATTCGGCTGTGGCAGATATTTGTTCTGTTACAGTAGCCGTGGGTTCCGGAGCCCAGGTCCACCCAGCCTCATGAAGTTGGTACCCTTAATTGGGTATGTATCTGGCAGTTGAGCGTGATTCTGACTAATTCACCTCCTTACGGAACTCCAACGGTTGTTGGTCGTGTAACAGTACTTTTTACAAAGTTCTGAACCATTAAGCCTTCACGTGTTGTAACGCTACATGTTTAATTTTCATATTATTTTTATTAATTTATTAATATATTATATATTAATTTTTTGTTTGAATTAAAAACTTGGAAAAATCAATTGTAAGGTTCTCTTTGGAAATGGTCTGAAAGTCAAAACGAAAAATGAACAAAGTGAGAGATAAGGATAAAAAGATTTTTGTGTGTAAAATATTTAAAATAAAATATTTTTAGTTCTAGTAAAGTTATTTATGTTTCCAGACTGAAAGAGACTAAAGTAACGATTACTCTCCCTGCAATCACCAAGGGAATATCTGTTGGGTTGGCGGCTGCTAAAATACCAATCAGACTCACACCCCCTCCTACCTCTGTGATCTTTTCCCTCGGGATCTGATGACGAAGGAATGCGAACATTCTAAACGTTGCTCGGAGGGAAGAACCCTAAATTGTACGGGACCTTTCCAATTAGGATTCTTCCATTAACTAATTACCTTTAGCTCCTTCTGTATCCTGCTAAACCGATTACTGTAAGGTTATAAATCCTAAGTTCTTCACAGTCTATTTGGAGCAGTGGGAATCCAATAATATATTTTTAATATACATTTTTATACATATATTAAAATATACTTGATTATTATTGCTAAGTAGTATTGCTATAGACTCCTTTAAAATTTTCCTTAAAAAATAAAATTAGTTCACCATTTTTAGTTTAAGTAGAGTTTTTGGTTAAGAACCACATATACTCACATCATTTTGTGAGATTTATTTGGACCTTGGGTACCATAAAACGGGTATTGTTGTTGAAAATACAAAAATTTTCACAATCACAAACCCATCCCCTACTATATATTTTAAATGTAGGTAAGTGATTGTAAAATATAAGAAATTCAAATTTTGATTCCATAACATGAGAAAAAAAAATTATTTCACTAGCAAATCCATTGCTTTCTTAAAACCTTCATTCTATTACAATAAATACTCTAGGCGCTTTTATTATTTTTTTTAAATTATAAAACAAATCGTATTTTATAGTTTACATTACTTATGCTATATAAATACTTTTGATTAAGTGTATGGAATTCACCAGCTACAAAGATGCGTCTCCAGAAAATATTTACTATATATTATATCTTCTAAATATGTAATTTTTTTTTAAAATATCTTTATTGAAATTTACAACTGTATATTACATAATACATTCAGTAAATTTGATCTTAGTTAAAATGGAGTTTTACAGGCGTGTAGAGTAACTACCCATTGGTGGCACTCTAATGACATTTTACGTTAGCTGGTCTAGTGGCCATCTTCTTTTCAGGCACCTCGGAGGATTATCAGGAATGGAAGAGGATGCAAGGTTAGAAACTAGGGGGTTTGAGTGGTTAGGGAGTTTATAATGGAAGGAGTGATATCCGGTTCGGGCTAGATCGGTTACATAGGGAACATTAAGGTCTTTATGTATGATTTTATTTGTGACAAAGTAAGGAGCATTGAGGATTTTACGAAGGATTTTCGATTGTAAGGATTGGATACGAGAGGAATTCGAAGGTTTAGTGGAGCCCCAAAGGACAACTCCATATATATTTTTTTAAGATAATATATTTCGAAACTGAATATAATAAAAAAAAGCAACGGCTATACGAATAAAAAACTTTTCCCATATTTAAACATAATGCTTTGTCGCTTTTATTTTGTTGTATTTATTTATTTGTCATTATTTCCATTGTTTTAATCATTATACAGACTTCAATATATTTAGTTAATAAAAAAGAAGCGAAAAAAATCACTGTAACATATTTAATATGAATGATAACATTCGGCATAATTTCCCGTTGTTGGTTGATAATAATTTTAACACACAAAACTTTATTAAGTTTCTTGATTCCAGGGGATCGACGAGGAAGAGGAAAATTAAAACGATTATTAAATCGATAACTTATTTTTAGATGATTACTATGAAAATTCAAGAGAAACATTATCGGACTGCAATGAATCATTCACTAATGAGATCATTAAAATAACTCCGTAAGTTGGGAGGCGCCAGTGTCAAAGATAAGAATGAGGTTAATGATGTAAAAAATAAGAAATAGAATTGTAGAGAAACAATTTATATAAGATCAGCGTATAATACATACATTTATATATGACAGCTGCCGTGATGGAACTGTTGTACTATCAGCATTTGTTTGATAGTGGGTAGTACTTGATTATTTGTTTATGGTGACAGTTGTATTTAATCAGTTTTTATCATTCATTTACAAAGTCGGACTGTTAGCAAGATCAGGTTCACAATCAACATGTAAACAAGCACTGTCATAATTTCTTATTCTTTGATACTACTTGCATGACAAATATCAATCATGTGGAAATGGGCCATTAGTTGCAAAACATTAGAAAGTTAAATCAAACATAAAGCCTTATAAAGTTGTTTTAAGCCCTCCTCCCTCCTCTAAAATACAATGAGTTATATAATTTTATTACGATAAGTATTAATTTTATAATAATTAATGATAATTGTATATTGTATCAGGTATCCACTTTATAGAGGCTGCGTGTATTGAACCCCTATTCGAAATACATAAAACATTTATGTCCATAAATTTTTGATGTTATAAAACTTTTAAAGAAGAATATAAACTATTCTATATTTTCAGCGGTCCGCAGAAAAAACAAAAATAAACAAAAGAATTATTTATTTGTGCAAAAATTTCGACCTGATTTTCAGGTCTTTATCAGGGAGTTATTGGCAGAGAATAGTTTATTCCTGATAAACTGAGAATAGTTTATATTCATCTGTGGAAATTTTTCAACCTCAAAAAATTATGGATATTAATTTATCAAAGTTCCTAAAAAGAAAATCCAGAATAAAAAGTTTATAGTAAATTTACATTCGACTAACGATTTTATGACTTTATTATAGCTCATCTAAGTTTTTTTTATTTAATGTATTGAACCAGTTAATTAGTGTTAGTAATTTTAATTTATTAATTTATATTATGGATAGCCCTATTGTATTTTAGGGTTATAGTAGTAACCAGGTTACTAGGTCAGTAAATTCATTAATTAACTGCTTCATTATGAAATCATAACATTACAGCGTCATGAGAACTAATAGCAATTTAATGCAAATAAGGGGATTTATTTATCATTAAATTAAAATGAATTTAAATTTTTCTGTGAAGGCCAGAGCGAGTCAATAATGCAGTTTTATAAAGAAAACAGAATATTCAACAATGAATCTGAATATATATATTATTAAAATTCAATAATTAATTACTTTAAATTAAGTACTATCAATATGTAAACAAGCATAGTAAAGTATTAAATATAAGTATATAATATATATCAAATATAAGTATTAAATAGATATAAGCTGAAAATGAAATGTGAAGCACGTAAATATTTTTTTTACTATATAGGTCATGAATAGACGAAGAAAAGAGAAAGGGACGATATTTGAATAATGCTTGAATAAAATTAAATAATTAGAAAACCGAAACCTTTTTTTAACATAGGATTAAAGGAAAAAGGAATTGAATCGAAACCACAAAATACTACACGGCAAACCGATTGAGTGTCCTTCACCTTGAAAGGAATGCTGAGTCAGTATATACTTCTCGTAACAGAATTACATTTTTGGAAATTATTAATCCAATAATTGGAAAAATTTGGTAATTAGTTATATTTGAAATTTAAAAAAATGATATTGAATTAGTTGATAGATTTAATGGTAGGTAGGGGATACCTTAAAGACTACGATATAAGTACGAGATGCAAATAAAATAACATACAAATTTTATAAAATCTTTAATTAATGAACGATGCAATAAAAAAAAAAAAATCATGTATTCCTTTTTCTGAACTAAAAGAAAATAAAGCTTAGATAATGAATCATAAAGAGTTTATATTAACAAAGATTATGTAATCTCTATAAAATAAATAAACAATATATTAATGAAAAAAAAATAAATAAACTATTAAAAACATACTTCTATTTTTTCTTAGTATAATAAAAATAATGTTAATTTTAATTAATTGAAAAAAACTTCAAACTTGGTTGTATTGTCCACTATTTACCATAAACTTCATATTAAAACAAGCTTAAAGCTCTCAAGCTAACACAGTTAAAATACATTAAAATCAAGAGTGATAGATAAATATATCAATTTTATAAATAATACAGATAATTTATCAATAACAATTTAAAACAGTAATAAAACTACAAAGATATAAACCGATAACTATAATAAGATAAAAAAAAAAAAAAAAGTACTTTTCTTAATCTGTTATCTACAGACAGAATTTTATTTTTATAAGCGAATTTTGAAATTTCAAAAATACCTGAAAAATTTCTAATAAATTTATCATGTCTTTTCTTTGTATATATTTTTGTTGATTCTACATAAAAAGATAATTGAAGACTGGGGGTTCCGTCCAATGAGCCCTAGGGAGCAAGAAAATATAAAAGATTTAAAAATAACGTTAATTTAATAAATGTTTACTCTTATTATTCTTATTAACACTGCATACCGCTGCTTTGAATGGTGGCACATTTGAAAAAAAAAGTCTGATTTTATTTTCCAGTGGACGTATTCGAAAGATAATACTGTATACTGCAGTTATTTTCTTCACTGAGGTCGTCCTAAAGACTCCTATACATATCAGAGTTAAAAATCAACTCTAGCCTGTAGTAAAATCTACGTCAAACACAAAATAAGAAAAAAGTTTTTTTTTTGTCAAATATACCAAAATTCAAAACAACAAAATTTAAAAAAAAAAAAAAAATAGAATGAAAAAAAAAGTCTCAAGATATTATGGAGGAATTAAGTCTCTGAAAATTAAACAAAAAAAAACATGTTTTAAATAAGGCAGGTAATATATATATAAAACAAGTCCCTATTTATTTTCATCATAGCGAAAAATTCATTAAGTTATCAGAAAAATCGAAAAATAAATTCCTTTTTTACCCAAAAATGCCTGCTACCGATAATAATTTTTTTTCTCCAAAAACCATTAAAAAAAACTCAACTCATTAATGTCAAAATTCTATGGCAATAATAGAACGTTAAATGCTGATTGTTGAATTTTAATTTGAGATAAGATTTATATATGATTTCTTAGTTATTTTTTGTTGGCTTCAAATTTATGAAATGTATATTTTATTCTGACTGTCAGAAAGAGGAAAACCCGTATTTTCAGTGGTAAACCAACATTTGATTTTTTTATTCACGAATAATGAATGTTTCAAGTTGATAGAATAATGCGAAAGTTCACATTCTGCAACAAATGAGTAAAGTTTTTTTTTTTGGGGGGGGGAGTGCTGAATCCAAATGTGAACTTAGTTTTTGTTTTAAAATTTTATAAGTTTTAATTTTATTTTTATGTTTTTTTTACTATGCCGTTCATTAATTTTTTTTTAATTAGAAACCTTTTTTTTAAAAAACATCTTATCTAATTATTTAATAATTTTAAATGAAAGGATAATATACATTAGTAAGGGAAACGATTATGTTTTGTAATGAAGATGCTATCAGAACTGAGTTGATAGTCTGAAAAGTCTCATTGAACCCTCACTTCGAAGGAATTCGAATCACGTTAGCCTAGATATATTTTAATTAAAGCAAATTGAAATTAAATTAAGAAATAGAAGTTATAGTTAATTAAAATAAGATCTACACAAAATATTATCTTGGTATATGATATAAAAAATAAGAACTAATAAAATACGTACATATATCAACGAGATCCTGACGGCAACTACACTGAGACAAGTGCGATGACATAATGCCACCGCGGATCATATCCTAAAGGCAGAGCATCAGCTGACGCATCTCTATTTACAATTACGCAAACGTTTCCATTTATAAATGAAGCTGTGAGTTATAAATATAAATAAATAAAGACAATAATAAATATTGTTGACAAATAGTTATGGAACATAATTGTCTAATACGTGTGCTATCACAAGGAGGCAGAACAAATAATCAGCTTTAGTTAACATGTAGATAGGCATCCTTCACTAAATGAAAACCGTTAACTCCATATTAATATTTAATACTTAGGAAAACGTTTAATTTGGTTTTAAGAAAGTTATTTTTTCTATCTAATTGTTTAAATTTCTCTTAGAGCTCTGCTTTGCTTTGCATGCGAGGGCAGCGAAGCTAGGTTTGGAGTCTTCAAGGCTGGCATGTAAATATTGTAAGACGAAAGTGACTCAGATGTAGTTGTTTTATTATAACTTAAATTTAATTTTCTTCATCCTGTTTATAAATTCTTTTGTTATTATTCAATCAATTTTATTATATCGATCCATATTCTTATTTATAAATATCATATTTGTATTTTTTTTTTTTTTTGTCAGTATTATTGTTATCATTTAAATTTGTTTTCCCTTTATACTTGCCTAAAGAGAATAATATCAAAAGAAATAATAAAAGTACTTATGTGTAATAAAAAAGTTATATAAGGATAAATATATATACATATTTTAACTGGAATGACAGATTAGTTACATAACTAATTATACCTCATCTTCAATAATCGCTATAAAAATTCAATAATTTAATATTTGTATTTTCTCCTTCTCTTTTTAGTTACAAGAGCAATAATAAACTCCAAACTTTTTGCCCTTAAATGCAAACAACTACAACTAATTAATAAAGATTAAATTTAAAATGATTAACATTTGTAATGCAGAACGAAAATACTTGTCGAATCCTGAATTAAATATTTTAAGGAAAAAAAAGTTGCACTAAGCATATTTATTTATTTTTTTGAAGGA
>NW_027115240.1:557355-569721 GCF_000696795.3 Halyomorpha halys | reverse complement strand
ATATATATACATTGGCAGAAATAAGATCGTTGGCGTATAGGATACCCGGCTCATGACGAGAAAAAACAATAGAATTGAAGTTATATGAGGAATTGCTGTTCTAAATTGTATATCAAATTAGAACAGTGTTGCTAATTGAAATTTTAAAAAGAAAGGTGAAGTATGATTTATTCTAGGCTCATTCCATTTTTATAAGAATTTCTAGATGAGGATTTAATAATAAGTAAATAAAGAGACAAGATGTTTTTCGAAAGCAATAAGACTTCATATTGTAGATGTTGATCGATTACTAATAAGAAAAAACTTCAGAAGTAAAATTTTAAATTTTACTCTTGAACAGTAGAAAATGCTATTTAAAATTATCAACAACACTAAATCCTTTTATCACTTCTTAACTTCAATGCCATTCTTTATCATCTCATACGTCAAGGTTGATATTATTAGTGCAGTGATTCTCAATCTTTTTCGTAAGAGGGCAAACTAAATCCTTCCAGTTATTATTATTCATTTAATTTTTATTTTAATAATTATTATTTAATTTTTAATTTTTACTTTATTTTCATTTTAGTAGTTTTTAATTGAATTATTAGTTGTGTCAATTCATATTATTTAGCTTAAAAATTGTATAGCCTCCACAAGGCCCTAATGGTCAGAAGTGTGATATTTACATTTTACTTATGTCCATCATTTTTATGCGATATTTTGGCACTGACAGATAGATGTCATCTGGTTGGACCATATTGGTGTAATTTTTTTAATTAATAAAATAAAATATTAAGAACACACCTACTATTATTTGATTTTTTTGATTAAATAAATAGTGTTTTAAATCAAATAAAAATCTTAATTATTTACATATTTAGTTATTAATTTACTTATTTTGGTGGGTTTATGGTCATATTCTTTTAGTTTTGATTTTCCTTTTGTCTGTAAATATAGTATGACTGGAAACATATAGAAAATAGAACTACCAATGTCCTTTTTTTAATCAGATTTTATTTAATTAAAAATAAAAATTTTATCAGTTTACCCTTAATAAGTACTCAAGCTCAAATTTTGCTTAATTCTTCCATAATGCATAAAACTATAAGAAACATATCCAATATTTTCAGAAACTTTAACAAAACATTTTAGCGAAAAATAGCAGTGAATGAACCTTGGTTCATAATAAATAGCCAATTGCATCGGGAATTACAAATGGAGTCAATAGAGGAGTACTTCAAAAAATGATTCATGAAGTTCCACTCCCATTTACTGAAAGCAAAGGAGCAGTGACCTGCAACTTGGGAAACCCAACCTCAACCCGAAGACTGAAGCCAAGGTTGCTCCAGGACGTTCTGTTATAAATTCTATATTTATTAATTCTATTATTCACATTACTTCTATTTTAATTATTATTATTATTTTTTTTCTCTTAGTCTTTTTTTCAAATTAACTTGTTTTGTTTTTTTGCCATTAGAGGGTAATTGTTTGTTTCGTTAGGTCTACGAATGTCGTTATTTTTGTTATTAATTTTTCTTTTATCTTTTATCTTTTATTAAGAAGCATTATTTTAATTATCATAACCATTAAGTAATGGTTATATCAACCATGTAAGGCCCACCAGGCCGATCTGCTATTAAATAAATGAAATTTAAAAAAAAAAATAGTAGATACTTGAACTAAAAACCTTTTTATACTTGAAATTGCTCACTGTTCAATGAGAATAATGAAGTAACCGTGAAAAAATTCCCTAGATAAGCTTAAGATTCCAATCTACTGAAAGAAGGGTTGAGAACCGAAGCTAAACCCTTGCAATCCGCCCGCCGATCAATGAAACAATAGCGATGAGACTAAGAAATCTTCCAAAGATATTTTTATTTATTGGTGGAGTAATTAAAAAATTTTAACTATGGCAAATATTTTCGAAACAGATAAAGAAAAAATATATGTTTTAAATAATTAAAAGAATTATCAGCTTATTTATTATCAGTAATAAGATAAAATATTCCATTGAAGAAGGTATTCCTAGGTCAACAAACCTTCATAAATGGAATGTAGGTGGGCAATATCTGTTCGTGAAAATCGGGAAAACTTCCAAGGCACACAACAGTCAGCGTTATTATCTCATAATTTAGGATACGTCAACTTGCTCCCAGCACGCGAATGATCCCTTTCAACGCACTCGCTTATTGTCAATGGCTTTTGACTCCGTTGTAATGTTCAAAGTAACAATTTCATGAAATGAAAATATTTGTATTTTATATATTTTTTAATTTATTCATCTAAAAAAAATTACATCTAATATGATCCGACCAGATGATATCTATCGGTCGGAGCCAAAATAACACATACCAATAATAGACATAAGTGAAATGTAGATATCATAGTTTTGACTGTTAGGGCGTTGTGGAGGCTATACACTTTTTAAGCTAGATAAGTGCAATATGAATTGATCTCAAATGATACAATTAATAATTTAATTAACAACTACTAAAATACTAAAAATTAAATTAAATAAAAAATAATAAGAAGAATTATTATTTCAAAGAAAGGATTTTGAAGTGAATAATAAAACTGCAAATTTACGATTAGTGAATTAATACAATAATGAGAATAAAAAAAGATGATACAGAATATGATAAAACTAAGGATCCAATAATATCTATTACTAAGCACACTCATACATTGCTGATTCTCTAATTTTAATATAAAAAATAAATTATATGGAATTAATAAAAAAATACAAGTAGATATGGTCACTAGGTGAATCAAAATAAATTATTAGGACTCATAGAAGTAAGAAAGTACCCAACTAAATATTTATTTTTATTATTTTTTTTTTTGTGGTTTATTTATTTATTAGTTCTTCAGGTAAAATATTGAACAGATATGGTACCATACTACAATACATCATACTATAATACAAAGAGTATTATTGAGGTGTAGATAGTTGACCGTAGATTAATGCTTGAAGAAGTTTGTCGGGGGGTGCGGTCAGCAAAGAACAACATAAATAAACAAAACCATATTTATTTATTTTATGCCGACGTTTCGACCTGAGTTTCAGGTCTTCATCAGGGGTTGTGGCGTAGAGGGAAGATTGGTAACGAATGCGATTATTATACTTTTATTGCGATATTATACTACGAAGAGTATTATTATATACTAACGAAGTAATAGGTATGCAATCTGTAATAAGGCTCCTAGATGTCACATGTTACTTTCATTTACCAAAATTATCGTTGTCAAATATAAAAAAAAAAGTAATTACAAGCTGATTTATAGAACTTGCAGGTAATATGGATTTCTTTCACATTGGTATAAAAAAAAAATATGTATATATACACTTATGGAAGACATACATTCATGGATATCAAGAATGCCTCACTACAGTTTTCAGGTTATTTAAAACAATTTTACCCCACTGAATCATTTCAGTTTTATATGATGTATAAAAGATGTGAAGTAATTCTTCCACTTGGTGTGGGCTTGGGCAGCCTAGGTGACCTTCTTCAAGGTCATTTATTTATAGACGGTAAACCTTCCGATTGATGACCGAACTTGCAGCGGACGCCTTGGACCACCCAAAGAAATTCAATGACCACAAACACCGTCTCCTAATGTTCATTATAAACTTCTTTTTTTAAAATTTATTTATTTAATGTAATTTACATCTGTACATAATAATAAATACAGTAAGTAAATATGTGGAATGTTTCATTTACACTTGAAAATTTTGGGAAGGAACCACCTATTGTTGGTACTTCAAGCATTAATTTAAATTAGAAAGTCCCGTGGCCATCTTCTTTTCAGACGCCTCGGAGGATTATCAGGGATTATTAAGGATGAGCGATTAAGAACTAATGGGTTAGGATGGGTAAGGAGTTTGGAATGAAAAGACGCATATCTGTTTTGGGCCAAATCTGCTACTAATGCGATGTTAAGGTCTTTGTGGATGAGTTCATTTGTAACATAATAAGGAGCATCAAGGATTTTACGTAGGATTTTCGATTGTAAGGATTGGATGCGGGAGGAATTTGATGGTTTGGTAGAACCCCAGAGCTCAATTTCATATGTCCAAATTGGTATGATTATCGTAGTGTATAATAATTTTTTGTAGTGAATGGGAAGTTTAGACCGTTTGTCAAGTAGGTGTTGTAGCAATCGAAATCTACGAGCAGTTTCTTGTCGTTTCAGTCTTGTATATGGATTCCAAGTAAGTCTCTTGTCTTGATGGAGTCCTAAGTATCGAATCTTTTTAACAGGCGTTAGTGGAGTATTTAGAAAGGATACTCTAGGACAGGAGGTAAGAGGTTTACGACGGAGAGTAAAGGTGATCTGGTGGGATTTGTCAGGATTTATTTTGATTCTCCAGTTTTGACACCATTCTTCAATGGATATTATGTTTGTCTATAGTGTTTGTGATGGATTAGTAGGGTCGTTGTTTACAGATAGTATACATGTGTCATCAGTGTATGTCATTATTAACTTAAATTTCCAACTTAGGCATGCATATTTACTGCAGATCCGGGATATGGAAATGTTGGTTGAATTTTAACAGAATTATAGATCAATATTCATTTATAATTACTTTTTGTTTGCGACCGTTAATTAAAATCAGTCTTCGCTTAACCTTTGAATACAATATATTGCATATTCATGTGAGCAGCAAAAATTCACCAGCAACAGAATTAAAAAATCGTATACATACACGAATTTTTTTAACTTTCACTTGTCGATTATGGACTCTAAGCATATTAGTATTGCGATCGTACAAAATTTCGAATTCCTGGTTTGAACGGAGATCACCTGTGCCCAAATAACCATGTCTCTCAAATGGTCTTTTAGGATTGGTCTAAAAATGGATCTAACTATTCTGATAATACTCGGTAAATCCACAACTAACTGACCTTTAGTATATAATAGATTTTATTCTCATTGAAATTGTTGAACACGGCTTAAATGACGGGTTTAAGAAAAAAAATCCATTAATTTTTGTTTATTTAAATATGTAACTAGTTCTCATTTTTAAGAATAATACACAATGGGAAACAAAAAATATTAAAGAATTTGATAAATAATTAAAGGAGAAAAAAAAGGGGGGAGTTCGAACCGGAAAAATCCGAGACTGACCTATCTTTTCCGTTCGCTTTCATGTGTACCCGGGTTCGCTACGTTTTAGAACAGTTATATTCTTGGCAGGAACACACGTTATTTCTTGATACACGTTTTTTTCACCTCGAGAAACCCAAAAATATGAATTTTTATAGCAAGTGAAACTTGTGTTATGAGCGTACAGCACCAGTTTTACGACACCACCAACACCGTTTAATGGTTATAATTATAATTGAGGGTAATCTCCTTAAGTATTATTATAGATATCCACAACATCCATTTCTGGATTAAACAGCACAAACATCATGCTTTTATGATCACCAGGAGTATTTTAAATCTGAAAGCCAAATTGGTACCATCCGCACTCCACAGTCCATTGTAAATGTATACAGGCCAGTCAGTTTCATTTCCTTTCCAATACATTACAATTTCTTCAATTTTTTTTTATTGATTATAAATTTATTTTTATCAAAATTTACATTATATATCACCATAAGACCTTGAAATTTCATGTTTCTGTTATCAATAGTATATTATAACTTCATATTTTAAAATGATGTCAAGAAAGTGTTTATTTAAGTTTTAATCCTCTCTTAAAAAGTTTTTTTTTATCATCATCCTTTTATTGCTAATCTATTTTTAACCATTAACTTGAAATTTTATCAAGATGCTGCTGTCTAAAATGATGGTGTTACGGAATGAATAGATTTAAACAATACCGTGGGTACAATTTACAAGTTATATAGTAACAAATTTCAATTAAAAAAATATATGGATATTATAAAGTAAATGCTATATTCAATGAACAAACAAACATACTTCTTTTATTATTAAAAACAAATCTTCATCTATTAGATGTGATAAACCAGAAAAAGCATATAAAATTTTATTAAAAAAAAAAGAGACCTTTGTTAAGTTTGTTAAACGCATCCATCAATATATATAGGACAATTATTAAAGAAGTCTTTTCAACTTTATGAAGTATAGGAAGTGTGTCCGATTTTCGTTCTTACAATTTTTTAATGTAAATGGTAATTGAAACCACTCACTCCCCTTAATAAATTTCATTTAAATTTATATTCAACATGTTAAACATTGCTACATGTTATTTTCTTTTTTCATTTTACAAAATCATAAAACCTAATCCCACATTTTTCTTTTTAATTTTTTATTTGTCTAGGAATTAAGGAGGTTTAATTGAATCAAACGAAAAAAATTGAATCCAGGTCCACCCAAAGAAATTAACTGACTACCGTCCTGTGATTATAATTTGTAATTAACTTACTTATTAAATTCAATTAACTTTCTTTATTCCATCAATCTTGCGATATTTTGCTCCATTCGCTAACCCAATCGATGGACCCCTAAAATTACCAATCCTCTAGTATACTTTATTATATAGTTGAGAATTATTATAAAAGAACCAAACTAAAATTTTCAAATATTTCACTATTTATTGAAAAAATAAATAGTGAAATGCATATATGCGTTACATGATTTTCACTTACAACCCTACACAGATTTAAAATCATTATTCTTCATTTCAAAACGGCGATTACTTTATAGCTCACAATGTCAATTACTTCCCCTAAATATATATCCATATAAATATAATAATATATACTGTCACAGGAAACATGAACACAGCTGTTTATAAATTCAGTTAATTTATGTGTTCGTTACTTCTACAACCTTCTACAATTTTAAATTTTTATACAATTTAAAATAAAATAGACTAGTATATATAGGATAATGTATTTTTGTGCCCATAACTGAAATTCTAAAATTTTTGATGTTGGAAATTCCTTAAATTTCATTTATTGAAAAACTTTATTTTTCTTAAACTGTTGCAAAACGTTGAGTGAGCACTGGAATAAAATATTTGAATACATATAAATATTTTTTTTTTATATATTTATGTATTTTTAAGTAATGTTATTTTGTTTGTAATATACTTAAAAAGTAATATATAGCTAAATTTTAGGGGTTTTTTTGTCATCTCGTGAGCAAAACTTTTTTTTATTATTTTTAATTTTTGGAGAAAACAAAGTTTCAAACTGCTAGAGTTTTGAAAGAAACATTTTTTTTTGTTTATATCATCATCTATTGCAAAAAAATATATGAATATAAATATTTAAACATTTTTATAACATAGCATATTCTTGTATATAAACATTATTCTGTGTTGTCATCAATGCTTCCATATTATCGGCATTATGACAGAAAAATGGGCGGGATTAGAAATATATTACTGATAAGGAAGATGGCGCCTACATTTGTATACGCTACGTGTTCTGCCTGTATGCTCCTCTCTTATCAAATATTTAGGGGACGGATGTTGGAGACAAGTGTCGCAGTGTCTGAGTGGCCAAGAGTCTAACGTTCTCATTAAAATTCAAGTCTCATTTTAATTGTCGGCTATCTCCTTCCCGTGTAGAGGTAGTTAAGGCAGTTTTTAATTGGTACTCAAAAAAATATTTGTATGAATACATGTATGAATTCGCATATGTACATACAACTGTGTACACATGAATAAGTTGTGCCTAAGTAATTAATAATTGCATTTAAGTTTAAAAAATACTTTTCCGAATAAATTTTGAATAATAAAGAAGAGAAAATTAATTTAATTACAAATTTGCACTTACACGCAGTTCAAATGGATATATTAGTTATTTGTATTTTCATTATTATTTTATTTTTATTTTTTGGAAGAAATTATTATGACTTATTTATTTTACTTCCAATGATTCGGACTATTTGCTAATTATTCCAGTTCATTATTCTACAAAACTAAAAATGAAATGATACATCTACTTTTTGATGTAAATTTCATTTTTATGCTTTATAAGTTAAGTGTAATAAGTTAAGCTTGAATTGACCAAAATATAATTTGAATTTTGACCATATAGTATTGTGAGACAAATCTTGACGGTCATTTATTCAATAAAAAGCAAATTATCTGTACATAATTTTATCATAATTATTATCAATATATATATTTATTTTTTTATTTTATTTAATATTATATAAAGAATAATTAAGTACTAATATCTATTGTCACTGAGTGTGCGATGTAGTATTTTAACATCCTTTATACTTTCACATACTGATATATGGAATATATATTAAGGGAGAGTATTGATATCGAGTGAAATTTCGAATTCGAGTTTTCAACTGCAATAAAAGTTTTGTGGTCCTCCGAGTTTAAATAACTAAGTCTCGCAAAATGGCATGTGTCTGTGCCAGTTCAGAGAATCGATTATACACATTTTTATAATTCTCCCAAAAACGGCTCTAAAATTTAACTCGGTAAATCAATGTACAATTAACTGGCATTTAATATTAGGTTTTAATATAATATGTTTTAATATAATAGGTCTTATTCTCATTAAAATAATCAAACAAGGCTTTAATCACCGATTTTTAAAAAAAATCTTCCTGTGAGCTACTTTTTTCTTTGTTATTAAAATAAAAAACCAGTTCTCATTGTTAGCAGTAATGAAAAATGGTTGAAAACAAAATATTAAAGGATTCGATAAATAATTGAAGAAGAAATAGAGATAGAAGTTCGTATCAGACCGCTGAGACCGCCCGATGACTTCCGATGGCAATCAGTATGTCCGGCTTAGTTATCTGTGGTTTAACTGTTGAATTTTTGACCGGAACAACGTTAATAATCGTTATTGTTAATATCGAAAAACCCTAAAATAGAAGTTTTTATAGCAAGTGAATGTTGTGTGCTATGCACGCGCCCTCACAATGTTTTTAATGTTTATGACAATGAAAGAATATTTTTTTCGAATTGTGCCTAATGTCCAAAGTTCTTATTTAGATATTATTATAAAACTGATAGTAAAGGAATTTCTAAACAAGATTGACAATTAGTTATAATTAATTAAATTAAACAATTCTTCATCTGGTACCGTAGCAATCATAAGGGGAATTTATAATTATGGTAATAATGAAAACCAAAATACTGCGCCTTTTCATAGCAGGGGAGTTCAGTGTCCCCAACCTATCGCTGTCAGCACCAGTTATCTCCCTGGTTATTTATATTCATTTACCATAATAAATTAAATTCCCATTATACTTGCTGAGTTCGGGCGATATTGTTTATGACACTTTTTGAAATAATTATGCCGTATGAGCGTAAAAGTTTAAATTAAAAAAAAAAAAAAATATACAATTTCTTTGAAAATGGAGAGATGATTTAACATTCTGTGACTTTTTATAACCATTATAGGATATAAAACCCATAAAGGATGAGTATTTATTTTATTGTTATATTAATTTAATTTTCATTGTTTTGCACATGAATGATTATTTTATTATTTAGTCAGTTTTTCTTTTATTATATTGATTTAAATTTTTATTTATATATATCATAATAGAAATGTTTTTATTTACTTTATTATCATTATTATGAATTTCTTTCTTTTTTTATTTTTAATTCAGTATGTTTTAGTGTTATCAATAACAAATTTTTTTTCTGCGTATACTGTATGAATGAATACTTAAACACTAATACTTATTGCCTAATACAATATTAGATTGTATTACTAACAAGCATACTTTAAACTCGTATTTTATTTATTTTTATTAGAACCGATGTGTCTACTTCTTATAGTCAAATATCCCGGGGGAAAAATATATCATTTCATCCCAATTGTTTATAAATTTAATGATAACTATATACAGTTAATAGTCAAAATTGATGACTGTCAACCATAGTTGGTTGGAATATGAAATGGCCCAATATCCATAAAGTTACAAAAAATTAATTTTTCAGCACTATATCTTCAAAACTACCTAGAACATAATATAAACTTAATCACCCTTCAACATTTTATAGTAAATTAGATCTAATTAGAGTAAATTAGATGATGTATTACTCCTAATAGAGCTGTTTACGTTCAATTGTTCTTGAGATACTGTTTTTCAAAAATAATAAAAATCAATATTTTGTATATTAACTTTGGTAAATATCATGGAATTTTTTATATCCTATGAACGACGCACTTTATTTATCTCGCCCTTGTTAATTACCTCTCATTTGAGGAGTAGCAGTTTCCATGATATATACCAAAATAAATTTACAAAATATTGATTTCTCGTAGTTCTGAAAAAAAGTTTTAGTTTATCAAAAAACTATATCTCAGAAACTATAAAACATACAGATGTCTATTAGCAATCAAATAAAAGCTATTTGAAGGTACCATACAGTAATTCATAAGGTTTATCTTCGAAGAAACAGCAGTTTCTATGATATACGCCAAAGTAAATTCACATAATATTGATTTATCGTTATTTCAAATAAAAAAAAAAGTTGCTTTTTAAAATCTGTAATTCAGGAACTATTGGACGTAAAGTGTATAACTTTTTAATAACATTTACAATAGAGGATCACATAAAAAAAAAAAAAGGTTCATGAAGTCCCACTTACAGTTACCTACAGTTAAAGGAGCAGTGACCTACAACTTGGGAAATCCAACCACGACCTGAAGACTGAAACCTGAAGCTGCTGCAGGACATCCTGTCATAAATTCTATATTTATTAGTTCTGTTACTGTCACTCTAAAATTTTATTTTATCTAATTTCTTTTTTTTTTCTCCATCTTTTTTTTCCCCATCAGAAGACATTTATTTATTTTGTTAAATCCATTAATCTCACTAACTTTACTTTTTTCATTTATTAAGAATTATTATTTTAATCTATTTATTTTATCTTAATTTTTTTTTATTTATAACATATTGTATATAATTAGGGTGTCTTTTGTATGAGACTATACCCCCCCTCATAATCAATTATAAAAAAAAAAAAAATTGTAACTCTTACATTAACCATGTCAGGCCCACCAGGCTGATTTGATATTAAATAACAAAAATGACATTTACTGTATTTCTTTTGTATAAAGGGAAAGCTTGAACCATTTCTTAACAGAAAATAACGTGCAATTTTTTTTTGTTTTACTTGATAGAGCTCGAAAATGAATTCTTTGTAATTTTTGAAACAGCCACCATTTTTTTATTCACCCTAACTATGGTCATCAAATTTGACTTAACTGTACATAGTTTTCATTAAAGTATTAAAAAATTGGGTTGAAATAACTCTTTTTTTTCCTATAATACTGAATTATTTGGGTGGTTGATCCACATTGTAGTAAATTAAGGAGAGCTAGTTTTTCAGAGAGTGGAGCTACTCTTTTTAATGAATATTTTACTAGTGAACGCTCATTTCTAACAAGATTCGATGACAGTTAATTGAATCTTTAAAAATATTGACACCAAATAAGAGATTAAAATTTTACGCAAAACTTTTTTTCCGTGGTTAGGCATCCGGAAGACTTACGAACATTCATGACCGATAACAGTGGTCGCGAAGTTGTACGTCCAATTTTCCGCGGTCACACGTACGCTACCATTTTCAATCCTCTGACGGGGTCTCTCGCTACCGATGCAGTCAACAAAATGAATAACCATGACGGCAATTTGTGCCGGCAACAAACGGATAATGAACAGAGCCTCCGCAAATGAGACGTCGCAAGTTTCTATTATTCACGCATTTCCATTTTTAGTTAGTTATTCATTAGGGATTCACGTTAGCTCCATATTCAGCTACGCGGATCCCCATTAAGCCCCCAGGCCGTAGGCAGCAGATGGGGTTAATTTCGTTCCCAACGCTCTCCCCCAACGATTTGTCGGAAATGGGTTATTACGATTTGGAATTTAGACTGGGGAATTAGGAAAATAAATGTAGTCTAAACCTCAAAAGTCTAAAGAAATTTCAGGAAAATAAAAAGTAAAAGTAGAAAAAAACAAATCTGATACGGATGCATCACAAAACTTTCACTTACCAATCTACTTCAAGTAGAAATTAATGTCATATCTAGGTTAGTCATTATACTTTCACTAGCTGATTATTGTCGTAACAACCATGGGAATAAGAAATCATTTATTTATAAATTAAGTTTATATATGCGTTTTTCTTGGCATTCTTTAAACCTTCTAAGTAACTAAGTACGATAGGTATCATTCTAGAATCTCTGAATTTTCAATAGTATATTGTACACCTATATTACTACTATTATTTATGTAAATTTGTCTTTAAACCAAAAAAAAAATTCTTTATTCCCATCAATTAATCTTAAAAATCTTATTAAATTTATATTTAGATGGCCTCGTGACCTTATATTGTAAACTGTTTTTAGAGTTCTACTACTGGGTAGTTTCTCTACATCCTGTATCATATCATTATGTCATTATGATCAA
>NW_027115240.1:538208-553490 GCF_000696795.3 Halyomorpha halys | reverse complement strand
TATTAACCCCACATTAATTATAATGAATTTAAGAGAACACATTAGTTTTAGATTTCAGTTTAATCGTATGACATTTAGTAGTTCTTTTACAAACCCGTTAGTAAAATGGTAAAAGAAATAAGTTAAGTTCAGAGCCGTCAATATAATACTAGGACTGACATTGAGAACAACTTGGAAGTGAAATACGGCATGTAGGCGCTCACTTTATGGATCTAATATTATCTCCCCACCCACGTTTCGGTCTACTCTTCACTAGCTGACCATCTGGCCAAGCTGTCATAACCCTTTTAGGGATTCCTTCCTCTTCTCAACCAACTCAACTCCTCGGCATCTGATAGTTTTTTATCAGAAGTAAAATTAAATCGTGTCCATTTTTTTAAAAGTTAAATTTAACCAAATTTAGTTTAGTTTTAGCTATTTTGAAAATTTGTTTATGGTAGTTTTTTTATAAGTTTATCTTTTTTTGTTTAGTTTTAACTATTTTTAGTTTAGTTTAATTATATTTTAAATCTAATTTCACTTGTAACAAGTATTCTTTTAATTTAGTTTTAAATAATTTTTTGTTTAATTTATTTAAAACTAGAAATATTTTAACAAATTATTTTTTTAGTTACGTTTGCCTATTTTTTTAAAATTTATTTTTAGCTAAATTATATTTATTTTAGTTATGATTTTTTTTCATCTAGATTTTTTAGTTTAGCTTTACTTCAATATAGTTTAGTTTTAAAGATTTTTTAAAAATGTTTTATCTTAGTTTTTTTCTTATTAATTCAAGTTTAACTAACTATTTTTAAATTTTTTTTAAAGAATTATATTAACAAATATTCTTTTATGTTAATTCATTTTTTTTTAATTTAGTTTAAACAAGAAATATCTTTATTAAGTATTAATTATTTTTTTAAGTTTAAACCATTTTTTTAATAATTTATTAAAATAAATTTGATTTATTTTAGTTTGGAATAAAATAAAAAAAATTCTTTTTCAACTTTAATTATTCAGTTTGGCTTCACTAAGCTGTGTAGTTTTAATGAATGTTTGTTTTTTTAATTAAACTTTTAGTTTAGCTTTTTGGTTTTGATTTAGTTTTAACTAAATAAAATATATGTTTAAAAGTAACCACAAAATATATTAGTTAAACATAATTAAAAAAACCTAAACTATTTCAAATTAATTACAACATCCTCTTGTAATTCACATTCCTTTATCGAAAAACGAAATGGCATTTCATTTAGTGGCAGAATGTGATTTTAAGGTATATGTAGAAGAAGGATCAGATGCTCTAGTGCGAAATGAAAAGTTTGTAAAATATGTATGAAAGGAGAATCAATTGTGAAGATGAGAACATCATTAATCTTGAGGAGATAAATTGAGGTCTACAAAAAGGGGGATAACATATTCACACGTTGTAAGCAGGAATATAACAATTTGTACAACAATTCTTCTCTTAGCATTTTTAACTTACATAACCCGGCAAAAAAAAAAAAAAAAAAAAAAAAGTTTAAATGATTTTATAAACCAATCGATAGATCTTCCTTTAATATAAATAAAATGTTAATTTAAAAATAGGTTAAAAAAATATTAGATACAAAATATGTTTTTATCTATTAAATAAGTAGTAAACTTGACTTCCTTTATTAGTTTTTTACTAATTCGTCGAATCTTCAACATTACAATGATTTCAATGTTGTTATTTTTACATAGTACTTCTATATGTCAATTAATACCCATAGTAATTTTAATAAAATCATCGTTTACATAATTTTTTAATTATTATATTATAATGCATTCCAATTCTACGTGCGGGTATATAATTAGTGAAAAAATATATACAAGACGTTTTTATTAAATCGACTATGGATATTAGAGGATGAATAAGAGTACCGTGTAAATAAGTGAATAACAAGGAATAAATAATAAGTTAAGAATAATTGTAACGCTGAAGATGTTGATCTGAAACACCGGAAACGTTTAAAATTTAAAAAGAAATTAGGAACAAAACTAATAAAGAAAGTATTCTCACAACTTATTAAATAGAACATTTCAAAATTTCCTAACAGAAACTACATTTAATGATTTGGTATTTACATATCAGACCTGCCAAAGTGCGCTTTTTTATTTTATAGGATTATAACCTATTCTATTATTATTATATATTACAAATATAATGAATATTACTGATTTAATAGGGTAACAGTTATCAACTTCTGCTCGCTACAATAACAAAGAAAAGGTGCGGGATGCGCATCACACAACTTTTACTTTATATACGTTTCCAAGTTTTGTGTACATTGGTTGGCTCATCTTTTTTATTAATTTTTTTAACTAGGGAAGGCCAAAAATTATGATTTTTTTATTTTATTTTTCTGCTGCTAAGCAAATTGATATTTTAGGGTTTCTCGAGGTGGGAATAACGGGATATAAATTTTGTTTATGCCAAGAATACAATAGGCTAAAAAAAATAAATAACGAGGCCGAGATACATTCTGGAAAGATCAGTCTCAGATTTTCCTGTTCGAATTGGTATCTCTAATTTTCTTTTTTTCTTCTTTAGTTATTCATAAAATTCTTCAAATTTGGTATGTACCGATTTTTTTATTATTGCAGAAAATGAGAAAAATTAATGTTACTTTAGAGGAATATTTTTTTTCTCAAAATTCGTCATTTAAAGACTATGTCTCTGGCAAACTATGTCAGTGAGCATAAGACCTAGCTGATATTACATATCATGTAATTGTACATTGGCATGCAAATTTTGATCGAAATGATTGGAGCCGTTTTGGTGAAAATCGAAAAATTTCGAAAAATCGATTCTAGCAAGCTAATTCCGATCGGTCGATTTTATCGAAAAAGTCGGTTTAACACCTCAAACATACGCCTACGTTAAATTTGTAATTTAAGTTCGTAAAACTTTTTATTTATGGAATAGGCTGTTCACATATTGACACATAAGATATGTAATTCAGCAACGTAGTAAACTTGACAAAATTATCCATGCACACACATACACGTAGATCGTATTTTCTGGAAATAATGATAAATGTCATGTCACATGTTGTTTAATTGGAATCTAAAATGAGGTATAGTGTATCTGACACGGAGATAAAATTATTTTTATGAAATATCTATGAAAATATTCTATTAATTATTCGAAAGACACTCTATCCTTTCTATGGTTGAATCTTTAATTGGAATATTTAACAGCAATTTCATCCACAATCCAAGATGATAAGTTGCTAGGAGAGGATTGATAAGAGACGGTGAGTAGTTTGACAGTAACTGTAAGCTGAGTGCTCTAGCTTGACTTATTTGCGGCTTTTCCCCAACTCGCCTCTAGTAATGGAAAAGCTAGATAGCTCTAACAAGGTCGCTCTACTAGAATTTATCGCACTCGACGAAATATAGGGTTGCCACTTGTTGACTATGAAATAAATAATAAGAAAAAGAAAAGGACAGTTGTTATAAATAAATTAGATACTGAAGACTTTATATTTTCTAATTCTAATCATTAGGCCTTCATTTTTAACCAGATTCAGTTATATTTTGAAAATAACTATGTAAAAGTTGAAGAGTTTATGACAAAATCGAGTCGGAGGATCGTGCAAATTTAGTTTCATAAAATAAGAATATACAGTGAAGTCCCGCTAATCCGTACTAACTAAAAAGAGTGGGGGTCGGATTAGTGAAAAATTTCGATTGCCAAAGGGTGAAAAAAGGTCACATAATAAATTAAAAAAAAAATCTATCAACAATAAAATTTCGCATTGAAGATTAATTAAATCAAAAAGTTAATTATATCCGGCGATAAAGAAATTTAGAACATAAATACACTTCCAAGTTTTAACAAATAGCTTGGTTTTTTTTTTTTAAATTGGTATTTTTAACTAGATTATTTAATCCTCGGCACCTAAGGTGTCGGTAATACGGTTTTATTGAATGTATATATAAGTATTACAAACATAAAATCAAATCTAAATTTTTTTTTCGGTTCGCAAAAAGGGGTGGTACGGATTACGGAATTATCTGGATAAGCGAGATTCCACAGTACAATGAAATTACACGGAAGTGAAAATATAATTAAACCGTGAATTAACTTGAGTCTGGATTTACAGTCTGAGGCAAGATTCGAATAAAACTGATTTAATATCACAACTTAACAATCCTTCGTTTAGCTGTAGTATAACTCGGAAAATGATAGAGATGTGACAATATTGAATAGCTTTAAAAATTAACATAAAATAGGTACATAGAAAATCGAAACTTCACTGTATAATTCACATTGACAAGAGGAGTTATATATTTTAACCATTATTATTTTATGTTAATCTGTATTTAGACACGTGTGCCGGCGTTAGTTACAATGTTAACTAGAAACTAAGCAGAAAAATTTGGCGTGGTACGCGGATAAACACAAATTTCACTTACTATAAAAATTCGTATTTGAGGGTTTCTGGGGATGAAAATAATAATTATTAACTTAGTTCCTGCCAGGAATACAATAATTTAATAAAAGTGTAACTTATATAAATAAATTATTAACTATTCATTGATATATCTTTTTATTTTTCTGGTCAATAAAGTATGAATTTTTAAACCTATCACAATTAACTGTAGTATTCATCCCTCTATTCTCAATCCACAGGTGTTCCTCAAGGTAGTATCCTAGGTCCTATCCTATACACCGTTTATACAGCTGACATACACAAAGATCTTAATGTTCCGCATGTAACCGATCTAGATAGAGCCAGATATAATTCCTTTCATTATAAACTCCGTAACCATCCGAACCCACTAGTTTTTAACCTTGCATCCTCTTCCATTCCTGACAATCCTCCGAGGCGACTAAAAAGAAGATGGCCACGAGAACTGTTAATGTAAAAAACGTCATTAGGGTTCTACCCAGGGTTAGTTTCTCTAAACGCCTGTATCACTCCATTATAACAGAGATCAAATTTACTAAATGTATTAAAATGTACAGTTATAAATAGCAATACATAAATAAAATAAAAGACTATTGTCTTTGAACAAGCCAGATTATAATATTTGTCAATGAATAACAGTTACTAAACAAATCTGTTGTTCTGAACAGTTACTATCTTTTAAATATAGTGGAGTAGCCCTTAGGGGTTAGACCAACCACCATACTACTATCTAATTCTATCTAATTATTAAACACAGTATTCTAATATTGCAATTAGTATTAATACTGATAATCGGTTTAATATAATAACATTAAAATTTCTAAATTGCTTCATTTTCGGTGAAATTAAATTTTAATTTTAAATTATATTTTATTTTAACAGTTATGTGATAAAAGCATTTATGATGTTCCCGGATATAGATTAAGTAATATTGACCTCAGCTGTCAGTATATATATTTTTTGTATATTCGTGCAAGCACTTCGCGTGTTTGTAATTGTTATTGGTAATTAGCATTACTAATACGCCTCTTGCGGCATTTTATTATATTATAACTGCAGTATAATAACGTTTCATAACTATACCTTCTTCAAAGTGTAATAGGTTAAATGATATAATAAAAACGATAATTGTAATGTACGTTTAGTTTACAAAGCAAGAGATGCGCTATTTCAAAAGCAAGACCTAAAAGATTGACATAAAATTCAAGAAAAAAAAAATTATATATAATATATATTTTTTAAATCACTTGTAACTTTCATTGTAGTTTTAAAAAATACTACTTGCTCTAAAAATTGCTACAAGGACATGATAGTATATAACATACATTATGCGCTTTATACTAAACTATATTATATTGTAATATGTGATATAGCATTAACATAATTTAGTGAGTTATGCATTTGTATTTGTTTGAAATCATTAAAAAATATTCTAGGCAGTCGTTGGGCTCAGTAAAATATGTCCAACATAAGTCAACCAAGTAATATCGGCAGTTGTGGTGGAAAACTTCTTTTTATCCATACAACAAACTACCATTTTTCATAATTATTTTTTGACAAATATAATACAATTGAATGTACAAGAACATTAGTATAACCTATTACTAAATTATACTATATTTAAAGTAAATAAAAATAACTTAGGATATCTTAGGACTAATTACTTCATTATTAAAAATAAATAAAATAGTTTACTAAGTTAAATATGTTTATCATTTGTTAAGAATAAACCACAAAATATAATTCTAATTATATGAAAGGAAACACACAAGATTGTAAATAAGTACTTCTTATGATTTCAGAGTTTTATTATGTCAATATATTAAGTCTTATTATTTTTTCTGCGTTTTCACAAATGGTGTCTATAGAAATAAGTGAGAAATGCGTTTGGACCATACCAAAAATACTTTATTTTTGTTTATTAATTATATTAAAAAAAAATAATAGTGATATATTTTTTAAAAAAAATTAAACTGACCTCTTCGATAATTAAAACTTCAAGAGCGCCACAAACTCACAACCTTTTCGAATAGGCCTTTGCTATTCAAACCAACATAACGAATGTGACATTATTTGCATGCAAACCTAAAACCGAATTGGCAGCAAAATGTCAGAACGAAATTTATACCCTTCGCTTAAGGTAGATTTATGTTTCCTATTGATTTTGCCCCAACGCAAAAGTGATCCCAAGCCGACTACACTTAAGAGTGACAAATTATAGATCGAAAAGAACAAAAAACATTTAGGCCGTATATATTACAACAAATCTAGTAATGGCATAAATATGTTGCCTGGTGGTGAGAGGTGTATCACTGATTCCGTGGCCGGATATCCATTATGATGCAAATCTGGCTGAGATGATAATATAGAAGCGGAACATTTGCCGTTGAAATTTAAACACAACGTGGAGCCGAATATAAAATTAAGCTGACGTATATTCTATACGCTTAGTCTTCATAAGTTTAAACTATATTATATTTAATTTAACAAATACTTAATGAACCTAATTAATCAGTCTAAATAGTAGTTAAAATAACACTAATAATAATTAATAACCTATATTAAGCAATAACGTAAGCTACAAAATCGGAAATAGTTAAGGGAAAGCAATGAATTTAGCCAAGGCAATATTAGTTCCTAAGCAAGTGTGGTTGAGTCTTGTACCTGCAGGGGTCGTCAAGTAACGGGTTTATAATTGGAGTTTGACATCATTCTGGGTTAGTCCTGGATTATCCAGGTTTAAACAGTATGGTTTAAAGTAACCAGGATTTGTATGCCTTAGTTTTATTTTCCTGATGTTTCCTTCTTGGTTTAACATAAATTATAATTAAGAAATATTATGTGGAAATTGCCGTAATACAGTGGTTTGTCATGACTATACCTAAACCGTGGTTAGATAATACAAACCCTACCCCAAAAAATGTTAATATGTTTGGAATCTAATCTAACATTTTAGCAAAATTGACCCTTTTTAATGATTTAAAGGCTGCCAAAACGTCATTTTTTTTGTTTAAAAAAATGAATTTTATCCAATTTTAGTCTCAAAACAATTTTTATTTCTTAATAAGTCCGACGTTTCGGCCAATTCGGCCATCCTCAAGGACAATTTATCACAAACAGCTTTTATTACACTTATGATCTTTAACAATTTTAAACAATTAACAATATTATTAATAAATTATCATACATTAATAAAATTTTTGAACCACATCATTAAAAAAAAAACTATATGAAGGATATTCTGCCCAGGTCATTAATTTCAGTCCACAAATTACCCTATGAGACATCATATGATTTTGTTAATAAGCAATTCTTAGATTATATCTAATTACCTAATTTGTCAATTCTTCACATTAAATTAAAAATTAAAACCTTTTTTTTATAGTCAACCTTCTCTATTATAGTTTATCACAATATTTGTAACCTTCCACACACACAGATAAGGCTCTTAATTTATTTATTTCCACTATATTTTGGTTGAATTGAATTTCCTCTTTCTTTTATTATAAATTCTTTATATTTTTCTTTCTAATACTCAAGATTTTTTTTGTTATGTAGTACCCAGTTATTCAGTATTTTTAATGTAGATTTGAAATATACTAACCAATATTTAAAGAAAAATGTGATAAGAAATAAATTGCATTAAAAAAAAATAGTTTTCAAATTATTAACTATTGATCAGAATTATCGAGGAAAAGAGCTGCTTAGGAACATATTAAACATTACATTACATATTAATACATAAAAGACAGAATTTATCAACAGGCTAATGACTAAATGTCGCCATTCGAGTTACCAAAGAATTTACCAAAAGGATTTTCTGAAATCAGCTATTTTTGGGTAAATTAAAAAAAAAGTTACTGAATAGGTCTTGCAAAAAAAAGTCTCGAGTGCAAAGGGTTAAAACGCCCAACAGAGTGTACTAAAATAGTAATATATAACATGTATATATTTTATAGTATATTATGTTTATGAAAGGAAATAATTAAGAGTACCCACTTTATGAGGCTGGGTGGACCCCATATGTTTTCCGAACCCACAGGGCTGACTCACGACTACAGTGAAACAGAAAATAATTATCGGCCACAGCCGGATTCGAACCCGCGTCCTTGGAATTAGTAGCACAGTACCTATATTATATATATATATATTTTTTTTTTTTCAAGTCATTTAACCGCTCATAGTACGATTAGGATACATTTACGTCCTAGGTATACGTTTAGTCTTGACGTAATGTAAATTAATTATGTTTCATTATGAGTTATATTTTATCTGAAGAAAAAACTTCCATTTAAATACTTTTAAAAAAATACCTTATATTCATTAATATCCTAATATTTTTAAAAACAGTATAATGAATAGTATTATTATTTATATTATAAATTGAAAAAAAAAGAACTTTATATTTAATTTACCTTAACATGAAAAAAACTGTGTTAATAATTTTTGTTATAATTTAATCTATAATTAATAAAGTTTATAATTATTTCAATACTCCAATCCCATAAAAAGTTTACTTAATTCATAAATACTTACTTCAAATAAAAATAGAGATATGCAACGAATAACAAAAAGATTTTTTTTAAAGTATCATATTAAATACACCATGTTTTAAATATTTCAATAGAATTTCAACGGCATAATTTAAAATCTTTAGCACAAGTATTCTATATTTTAAAAATATATTTTATCATAAATTTCCAATATATTCAGAACCATATAAAATTATAAGGATCAGATCCTTTGGCTTTTCAAGATTCAAATATACTTAACAAAAATTTTTGAATTTGTTTACATCAATATTAAAGTTTAGAACTTCTATTACTAATAAATATTCGTATTAATTTACCTTATCTAATTGAAAAAGTATAGTCCTTTATCTAGACCATGGATATACCAATTATACATTTCCGTATAACATGATGAAATCCAACTAGACAGTTCTGATTATCTGAAAAAAAAATAAAAATATTAATTAAAACAATTATAATAACATTCAATTACAAGGATCACAATCAAATAATTCAGATTAATTAAAATAATAATCTAAGTTTTCACCATGGAAAATCGTTAGTAAAGTTGGTAGTAAAAGTGTAATAAATAGTTATATTTTTATTAAATAATATAATTGAAACATTATTGTTTGTTTATATCCTCTCTTGAAGGGGTTTGTCTTGACTTCAGGAATATTTATTTTTGTTATTTCATATAATGTTTTACCATTTTATTTGACAAAATATATTATTTAAATTATGGCCTATTTGTTGACTCTCTGTCCATCCTGCATACTGAACTTGGCCCATTTGTTTATTTGAAAATGTTATTCCTAATTCCAGCCATACTAGCTATTATCTATTATCTTTTGCTATTAGATATTCATTTTGATAATTATTTTTTTTATTATTTCAACATAATGTCGCCCTATTCCTGTTACAAACTATATAATTTCTATGCAAAAACTATTCCACAAAAATTGTTTTTCCTTAATCTCATTAACAATACTGACAATAAAACCGACCTTCAACTAAGCTTAATTTATTTACAATATAATTAACATTCTTTTTTAGTTTGGTGCTTATAATTTAACATTATTTAAAAGCATAAGTACTGTATTTTTATTATATACATACTTTTTCATACATACACCCCCCTTTTTTCACATATATACCCACATGTACATGTGCATATATGTATGATAATGTACATTTGTATATTTTTAGAATTTGAACATTTCATCTTATGACTATCATTTTACTAATAATTACATATTGATCTTACTTAAGATTTCAGAATAATGGTGGTTTAGTCCTTTAGAATCTGATTTAAAGTTTACTGTATATTTTATATTTTCTGAATTCCAATATTTTTCTTCTAAAATCATTTTTTTTTTTTATGTATCACTTTGATATTTTCAAAATAGAAACCATTATTTTGAACATGTACCAATGCTGTTTTCTTTGGGTCTTTTTTCCATATTTTTTATGTCATTTCCACGTTGATACATTCTATCTTTAATATGCTGCTTTGTTTCACCAATATATATGGCTCAACAATTAATGCATGGAATTTTATTCCATTATTCGAAAATTGCCAAAGGGCCGAAACGTTGGAGGTTTTTTAAAATAAAAAGTTGAGAGAAAAAGTGGATAATTGAAATTTATGTTAATAATGAAAGTTTCTTTTAAAACGTCTTGGTTCAAATCGGGTTTAGATGCCCATACAGGGATTATAACATTTGAAATTATAGCTCCTCTAGATATCGTGCTGACCTGCCCTTATTGATGCTTTGGGTAAACCTTCTCCCTCCCCCCCTCACATAGGTAAATAGCAATGAAGGGGGGTACGAACCATAGGGGGGATGAGTCATTACTTCGTGACTCAGGGAGTCGTTACTGGCTTTACACGGCCTAGGGACCCTTCTAGTAGACGCTTCTCCTCGGCTTTACGACCGTCCCTTTTTCACCATTGGACCGACCCAGAAAAAATATTACCCCATCCATTACCAGATTCGAAGGGGACACACATGACAGCTAAGGCAATTAGAGACGAGTGTTCTCACAGAGAGGATACTCTGTCATTCGCTGAAGGCTCCATAAATACTCATATATTACTAGTTTTACACAAATTCATATTTAATAAAACTTATGTGAAATTCCAAAAAGTCAGGAATATTTAAAACTGTTACTTTTGAGTCAACTTAAAAAAGGAAAAGTATCAATTTTTCAATCTATTAATCTATATACTCAAACTTTGATTCCATGAATGTTCCTTACGGGAGAGTTGGACAGTAATCATTACATGCATATTTAATTACACCTCAAATTACATAAGGTTCACTGTAATTATACTAAAATAAGAAAAAAAAATTAGTGGTTTTGAAGAACAATTACAATAAATTCAGGCACAATTACAAACACTATAATTGTGTAAAGTAATTGCAATTACTAATAATTGTAATTGTGGTTCTCAATTACAATTACTTTTTGATACTAAGTGATTTCAATTACAATTACTTCTTGGGGCTTAAAAATTACAATTACTACTGATTGAAGCCATATAAATTAAAATAAAAAAAAATAAATTGAGCCTTAAAGAACAGTAAACCCGGCCGAATTTCCACTTACATTTTTTATTCCAATTTTGTATAATTTTTTTTAATTTTTAGTCTTATACATTCAGTAGGCACTTGATTATTGAGCCCTTTCAGTGATAAGTATTTTTAATTACAATTACAATTAATTTTAATACCAGTAATAAAATCGCAATTACTAAAGATTTTAATTAGTAATTGCAATTGCTTTTACTCAACTAGTAATTATGATAGAGTATCACAAAACAATTGTAGTAATTCTTGGAAACGATTTTAATCAAGCAGCATTTGAAAATTAGTCGTTATTGGAGAATTATCCATTATTGAATTAATGTATAAACGTAATTTTTTTTTTTAATTCCTCACTTTCTATTTTATAATTTACCTATATCTATTTTTATACTTTCACAATGTCTTATCGAGTAATGTATAATATTTATACGTTCTATCTATTTTAATCTCTGTTTTTTTTAATTTCTTAAAAAATGCTCTTTAATATCAGATAGGTCTTACCCTCATTTAAATAGTATGAAAGGGTTTAAATGAAAAATTAATTTTTTTTTTTTAATTTTGGTTATTTGAAATAATTCATAATCAGTTTTAATTGTCGGTAATAGTTAACAATGAATTAATTATAGGAGAAAATTGGAAAAATAGAGAGATGAGCTGAGAGAAACAGGAACATCGCTCCTGAGCTTGATTTTTTTACCAGTTCCTCTATAATTAATAAATATGTATGTATATTATTTAAAATTTTATTTTATTTAAAACGCTTAAATGGTTTGCATGAATATGAGTGAAAGGTATGCGATGTGCACACCATACCAGCTCCCTCCCCTTTTTTCCTATTTTTTCTTTTAATTATATTATAGAATTATACAATGCAAAAGTTCCTATACATGATTAAATTACTTCTATTTGTAAATAATGTTGAGCTATGGAGTAGATAGTAACAATGGAATTATTACCGTATCTAATCTCCATAATTCAAAACTTTCAGGAATATCAACCATGATTAGAAATTTTATCTTGAATTTTCACTGCTGTTAAACGAATTCATTTTTTTAGACTCCGTCGAAAAATGGCTATAAAAATATACTCAAAAATACAAAATACAATTTTGTTTTTAATATATACAGAGATAACGTTCTTATGGTTCCGAAAATTAATCTAGCTTGGATTGCTGACCATTGCGCAATTTATTCTACGGGTTTGGATACCATCTAAAATAGGCGAAATAGGACTTGTCCAGTATTTTTATGTCAGTATTTTTTTGTTTTACAGTGTCAAGAGCAAAATTTAATCTTCTTTTTTTTTTTTTTTCCTTTTTCAATCCTAAATGTACAACTTTATCCACTGTGTGCTGCCTAGAGGTTTCTACAGACTATAAAAAGCTCAAGATAAGCCGAAATTAATTTATTTCATTAAAAATTGAAACAAAATCTGTTTATTAGACCAGGATATGGAATACGAATTGAAGGAAAATGTTTATTTATTTATTTTTGGGAATTGGTTAATAATATAACCGGGAATATATGTCTAACATTTATTTGTCATTGAAGTCATAAATTTGAATAATTTTTACACTATTTTAAAATTAAAAAAAAAATAATAATAATGATAAATCAAATTGTTTTATTAAATACCGCATGGGACTGATTTTTAGAACAGTTAGATTTTTTTTAACGATTGATCATGGGGGGAGAGAGAGTATAGCCTCGTGCAAAAGACACCACTAACTATTTAAAACGTTATAAATATAGATAGAAAATTGTGAGTAATAATGATGAATTATAAATAAAAAAAAATTACATTTATAGATTTAATAAAATAAATAACTGACTTCTAATGAAAAAGATAATGTGAGAAAAAGACGAAGATTAAAAAAAAAATATATAAATAATGACAATAATATGAAAAGATAAATATAGAATTTACAACACAATATCTTGCAGCAACCTGGGCTTCAGTCTTCACGACGAGGTTGGATTTCCCACGTTATAAATTATTTAATTTGGCGGTATATATACTAAAATTAGAAAGAGGAAGGATTTAACAATTTTTTTAGCTATGAAAGCATTAGAAGATACACTAGGCAAATAAGAGAAGAATTAAAGAACCTTAAAATATCAGATACTTACTGTCTAGATACAGGCACAAACAAGAAATACTGAAAAATATCGCCAACATTGGAAGAGAAAAGAATAAGGGTTCGAAGTGGTCCGAAGAAAGAAAAGAAAGTATTCGCGTGGTCCTTAGTGGCAGATACGTGAAAGTATAATAATAATAATAATAATTTAAAAAAAGCCCATTCATAATTTGTAGTTATTTACATCATATCAAATTAAAAACATAATAAGTGTAATCCAATGTATTTATTCCAATAAATCTCTCCATAAACTATATCATTTGAAAATATATTCATATAAATAAATTAATTAAACGATTGATAATAAATGCCATGATACTAGGGTAAACTCAGAACTATGATTAAACGCAATGAGATAACAAGGAATTTATTAAATCGCATACTAAGCGTTCAACGATCAAGGTCGTGTGTAGATTAATATGAAACTGAGAGCAATGCTTTCGAGACGTAATAATAGAATAAATACTCATTAAAAGATATTTATGGAATATTAAAATATAAATGGAATTATTATATAAGTAAAGCTAAAGTTGGAAGAATTTTTATTTTATGTATTCAACAAAATAATTCATTCCTCAATTTAATTTTATTTATTCGAGACTAAATTATTAAAAAATCAACAAAAGTTCGCCGCTTGTTGGTCTGAATATACAATGCCAATAGAAGTTTTAGTTTATTTCTTTTTAAATTAATTCTTTTAATCATTATTGTGCGCAAGCAATTACGTCACTATGATAGAAAAAATCTGAAACAATATTCGAATTACTTTTCAAATTATTTAATATTACTGTAATTCAATGTCCCTAAAAGTTTTTTTTGTAACTCAAATCAAAGAATAAAAAGAAACTGCATTGTAAGAAACTAAAACTTTTCTTATTTACTCTGTAGGAAAACTTTTTAAGTGTTTGCTGGACTTTTTCCTATTTGCAAACGGTGAAAAGACCTAAAACATTTTTTGTACCACGTGTGAGCTAATATTGTATATTTACTTTGTTTACTTAATGATGTTAATAATAATTAATTAAGAAATGTTTATTAAATAAGGTTTACAAATTAACTTTTTTTTTCTAAATAATTTGCTAGCGTAGTAAAGCTTCTAATCATGCTCAAACTACTAATTCACCCTAAATTGAATTCGTTTAAGTATTATAACGATTATGAATAAAGGATAAAAAAAAAATATTTCATAAATGTTTTTAAAAAGTTTGATATTTTTATTTAAGTGTTTTCGAATTACAAAAGACTGATCTACATGACTGTAATAAGGCCAGTCTGGACATACGGAGTTGAGCTTTGGAACTCCACTAAACCTTCGAATTCCTCTCGTATTCAATCCTCACAATCCAATATCCTCCGAAAAATCCTTAATACTCCTTACTTTGTCACAAATAAAATCATTCATTAAGACAATGTTCCATATGTAACCGATCTAGCCCGAAACAGCTTCCATTGTAAACTCCCTAACCACACAAACCCTCTAGTTTCTAGCCTTACTTCCTCTTCCATTCCTGAGAATCCTCCGAGGGGCCTGAAAAGAAGATGGCCACGAGACCTGCTAATGTAAAAACGTCATTAGAGTGCTACCAAGGAGTAGTTTTTCTACACGCCTGTATATATATACATAT
>NW_027115240.1:534302-538158 GCF_000696795.3 Halyomorpha halys | reverse complement strand
ATGCACAATTGTATATTCCAATAAAGATATGAAAAAAAAAAGTGTTTCCGAATTTTTTATTCATTAAAAATGTACTATCTTTTTTTTCTTTATTTACACTTACCTAGAAATGAAATGTATAGTATTGTGATCGAGAAAAATTTCGAATTTGAGTTTTCAACATTCCCTAAGAGTTTTAAACGTTTTATCTGAGTTATTGATGGACGCGTTTTGAGGTGCCCCAAGTCCAAGTAACCATGTCTCGTAAACTGGCCTGTGTGTTTATGAACGGCCTAGTTGAAATGAATGAGTTGTAGAAACGGAAAATACGTATTTAAGACTACCATATGCCTAAGATGTTACTACAACAAATGGACAGCGCCACAAAAGAAAGTTAAAGCAAATAATAAACTGATTAACTTGCCTTCGAATTAGGCTCTGTCAGTCCATATTTTACAATAATATTTGATGATGTTAACAATTTGCAACTTCATATTAGCATAGTTTTTTTTTAAAAATTAGAATTCAATTAATTTAAAAAAACATTTTTAAACTTTATTCAAGTTACTAGAGTTGATTTCTGAAGTTTTACTGTTATTTCTTTTTAACTTTTTTTTTTGGCTTGTTGAACAACATGTTTCTTGGTATATGGTAAATGTTACTTATGTGAGAGAAATGAAAACATAATAGTCCAATGCCTTTTTACACAAAAATTTATTTCTGACATTATCTTGGCTTATACGTTCAAGTATGCTGGACAAGCAAGTATAGTCAATATTTTTGTATAAGCCTGGTTAAACCAGTAGTGTGTATGGAAATTTGTCTATTATTTTATTATTTCTTTTTTTTTTCTTCTGAAAGCATAACAATGTTAAGGTTTCAGGATCTTATCCCCATCTTTAGAATATTTCTTTATATAATTGAATAGTACATACTTTATTTTTTTTACGATAAACGTTCTCAAGAGGTTTGATTATGTATACTTCAGCGTTTGTAGCAAAGTTTAAAGTATAGAAAATAACTTGCTTTCGACCCCCCCCCCCCGATAATTTTTCCATTTAAAAATATCCAATACATATAATCGAAGTTCCTACGCCGAACCTATTCACTAACTGAATCCTTGATCTCCTTTAGCCTTATATAATTAGAAAAAAAAATTGCTATACGAATTGCCTAAAAGAATTCTGTTTCTCTAGGGAATCACTAAGAATGGAATAAAAAACTGAAAGATACCTGAAACGAACAGAAAGCTATTGAGGGTATTTCAAATTATTTATTTTATAATTACTTTCAATCATCAGCTGAAAGGGATTCCAGACATCTTACTTCATTATAAAAAAAAAATTTCAACTTGCAGCAGACGTAATTTTCGCAGCAATGGAACGCGGAGTGATATAAACGAGAACTGGCTTTTGACCAAGCCTGGCGCCCAGACTGGTTAAGAAACTCCGTCAACCCTCTCCACCACACACTTTCCCATTACTCCTTCTTATCTCATTAATACATATTACAGACTAAATAAAAATTTTCTCTATTTTATCAGGATGTTAGTGTTCTTCACAGTGGTGCTCTACGTCATATCCTCCACGTGGTTAATACAGCTGACATCCCAACCTACCCAAGCACTTTCTTCACCACATCCGTGAAGGAACATGTGTGTTATCAGTGAGTAATGACCAATTCATGGCATCCCAAACTCTCAAATCATCACAAATCTTGAATATGCAAGACTGAATCGACGAGAAATTTAAATACCTCTGAGAAAGTTTTTAGTACCAGATCAGCCTGGTTGGCCTTAAATGGTTGTTGTTAGGTTTTTAAAATAATGGTGGGGGGAGGGAATGTAAAAGAAAGTGCCGTGAAAAAGACATCTCTAACTAACCATCGAAAAATTACAAATAATAAAATAAAATATTATAATATTGATTATAAAAAGAAACTGCATTGTAAGAAACTAAAACTTTTCTTATTTACTCTGTAGGAAAACTTTTTAAGTGTTTGCTGGACTACAATAATATGAAAAGATAAATATAGAATTTACAACACAATATCTTGCAGCAACCTGGGCTTCAGTCTTCACGACGAGGTTGGATTTCCCACGTTATAAATTATTTAATTTGGCGGTATATATACTAAAATTAGAAAGAGGAAGGATTTAACAATTTTTTTAGCTATGAAAGCATTAGAAGATACACTAGGCAAATAAGAGAAGAATTAAAGAACCTTAAAATATCAGATACTTACTGTCTAGATACAGGCACAAACAAGAAATACTGAAAAATATCGCCAACATTGGAAGAGAAAAGAATAAGGGTTCGAAGTGGTCCGAAGAAAGAAAAGAAAGTATTCGCGTGGTCCTTAGTGGCAGATACGTGAAAGTATAATAATAATAATAATAATTTAAAAAAAGCCCATTCATAATTTGTAGTTATTTACATCATATCAAATTAAAAACATAATAAGTGTAATCCAATGTATTTATTCCAATAAATCTCTCCATAAACTATATCATTTGAAAATATATTCATATAAATAAATTAATTAAACGATTGATAATAAATGCCATGATACTAGGGTAAACTCAGAACTATGATTAAACGCAATGAGATAACAAGGAATTTATTAAATCGCATACTAAGCGTTCAACGATCAAGGTCGTGTGTAGATTAATATGAAACTGAGAGCAATGCTTTCGAGACGTAATAATAGAATAAATACTCATTAAAAGATATTTATGGAATATTAAAATATAAATGGAATTATTATATAAGTAAAGCTAAAGTTGGAAGAATTTTTATTTTATGTATTCAACAAAATAATTCATTCCTCAATTTAATTTTATTTATTCGAGACTAAATTATTAAAAAATCAACAAAAGTTCGCCGCTTGTTGGTCTGAATATACAATGCCAATAGAAGTTTTAGTTTATTTCTTTTTAAATTAATTCTTTTAATCATTATTGTGCGCAAGCAATTACGTCACTATGATAGAAAAAATCTGAAACAATATTCGAATTACTTTTCAAATTATTTAATATTACTGTAATTCAATGTCCCTAAAAGTTTTTTTTGTAACTCAAATCAAAGAATAAAAAGAAACTGCATTGTAAGAAACTAAAACTTTTCTTATTTACTCTGTAGGAAAACTTTTTAAGTGTTTGCTGGACTTTTTCCTATTTGCAAACGGTGAAAAGACCTAAAACATTTTTTGTACCACGTGTGAGCTAATATTGTATATTTACTTTGTTTACTTAATGATGTTAATAATAATTAATTAAGAAATGTTTATTAAATAAGGTTTACAAATTAACTTTTTTTTTCTAAATAATTTGCTAGCGTAGTAAAGCTTCTAATCATGCTCAAACTACTAATTCACCCTAAATTGAATTCGTTTAAGTATTATAACGATTATGAATAAAGGATAAAAAAAAAATATTTCATAAATGTTTTTAAAAAGTTTGATATTTTTATTTAAGTGTTTTCGAATTACAAAAGACTGATCTACATGACTGTAATAAGGCCAGTCTGGACATACGGAGTTGAGCTTTGGAACTCCACTAAACCTTCGAATTCCTCTCGTATTCAATCCTCACAATCCAATATCCTCCGAAAAATCCTTAATACTCCTTACTTTGTCACAAATAAAATCATTCATTAAGACAATGTTCCATATGTAACCGATCTAGCCCGAAACAGCTTCCATTGTAAACTCCCTAACCACACAAACCCTCTAGTTTCTAGCCTTACTTCCTCTTCCATTCCTGAGAATCCTCCGAGGGGCCTGAAAAGAAGATGGCCACGAGACCTGCTAATGTAAAAACGTCATTAGAGTGCTACCAAGGAGTAGTTTTTCTACACGCCTGTATATATATACATAT
>NW_027115240.1:493810-531952 GCF_000696795.3 Halyomorpha halys | reverse complement strand
ATAAAAATAAAGAAATACTAAATAAAAATAATAATAGTTATATGATTAAGAATGAAAGAGAAAATAACAAAAAAAAAAACGTAGAAATGTTAGTAGAAAATAATCATATCTTTATTAATAATGATAAAAATAATGCAAGGGTATTGTAAAAAAAATATCATAAATAATTTAACAGAACCGACACGGTGTTCTAAGGTTGGAGTATTATACGAAATAGTAACACCTTTCTAGGACTCTGTAAGCCCGAAAACTTGGAAGTTTCTCTCCTACAGAAAGGTCGGAAGGAATTCGTCCTCCATTAATTCGGTCCACTGGCCCCACCACACAATCTCTGCCTCTATTTCCTTCTGTCCGCTCGAGGAGAAACTCTTCAATACATGTAAGGGTATCAGAGTTCACAAGATCATGATTAAAAATATTTCTATCATCATTAAATCCTCAGTATGACGAATTTACAAATAAAACGATAGTGGTAACTAAAAATTGGATTGTATACCCAGAAGTTCGATGCCAATGCTACCAACAATCGTTTCCTAAATACATCCCTTAATGAACCTTATCAAAAACCAAATTTACAATATAATAAATCAATATATATGACATATGCACTTTTCTACAATACAACAGCTTTAGTATTTACGATATGAATATTTTTATAAATTTCAAGTTTTATTTCTGATGTAAGTAAAAGAGCTTAATCATTACAAAAAAAAAAAAAAAGTAACCAGGTACGACTCACAGTTTTTGGAAAACATGTAAAGAGAAGAGGACGGTGTCTTAGTTAAGCAACGATTTTTTTTTTTTAAATCTTTTATAATTATAATAAGTTTATAAATAACATTAAAAATCGTTATCCATTGACCCTATGATAAAAAATAATAAAATTATATTAACTGAATTAATGAGTCATATTGCAGTTAAACATCTCTTAACGGACCTCACTCGTAACGGATTGCGGGCCATTTATTCTGGAAAAACGTTTTTTAACGAATTAGATCGTTAATGAAAATATATATATAATAAAAAATACGCATCAGATACTTTTTTGATTGACAAATATGTGCAGTTATTTAATTACTAGTTAACTCTTAAGTAAAATTACTAAAACAAAATAAGCTATTTAGAAATTATAATTCGTATTATAATATATATCTAGCATAGAAATCAACACTGAAAATACAAATCTTGACCGGTAATATTTAAAAAAAATATTTTAATCACTCCCAGTGATTAAATTATTATATTTTTTCTCTTAACGGACCTCACTCGTAACGGATTGCGGGCCATTTATTCTGGAAAAACGTTTTTTAACGAATTAGATCGTTAATGAAAATATATATATAATAAAAAATACGCATCAGATACTTTTTTGATTGACAAATATGTGCAGTTATTTAATTACTAGTTAACTCTTAAGTAAAATTACTAAAACAAAATAAGCTATTTAGAAATTATAATTCGTATTATAATATATATCTAGCATAGAAATCAACACTGAAAATACAAATCTTGACCGGTAATATTTAAAAAAAATATTTTAATCACTCCCAGTGATTAAATTATTATATTTTTTTTTATTATTATTACGGATTTTTTTTTATCTTAAACTGATCGCACAGTGCTTAGCTCAAAATATCGACAATCCCACAGATAATAAAAATTAAAGACACGTAGATATTAAATTTTCTGCGTTTTTATTAAATTTACATCAATAAAACAATCCTTTCGACGTTTTGGACGGTCCGTCCGTCTTCAGGCGCCAATTTTAATAAATGGTTAAAAATGGACAAATGTTTAGTTTGTTACTATATCTTCATTATTTAAGATAATTTTTCATACCTTTTCCCTTGATATTTTAAATTGCATTTTTTTCTTGTTTTAATTGTTTTTATTTTCATTAAAATCCTTAAATGATTGTTTAGACGTCATTATTGTGTAATTTATAATAGAAATGTTGTTGTTATACAACTGTAACAAAAAAAATTATAATTAAAAGCTACCACTACATATTTATATATTATTTAATAAATTTAAAAAAAAGAAATTTTGATCCTGAAGCTGTTTTACCACCCATAACTGAAAACATTCAATTTTCATTACATGTATTGGAATTAAAGTTTGTGAAGTAATGAAGACTTTTTTGACTTTCGCAAAATATACTGTCCTAAGACAGAGGAAATACCCGACAAATCCCGATTTTCTTGACTAACAGACATCTTATATAAGATAGGTTGCTTCCAAAAAAGGAAGAGGATTACCGGACGTTCACTGATCTATATCTAAACCGGGGAAACCTTGAGGGACCAGTTTTGTTTCCCGAACAGCGAATCACCAGCGCAAACACTTCTAATTGGTTTCTGACGCCAACGAAGCCTTTCTAACAACCTCTTAATCAATCCTGATCCGGGCACTGATAACAAAAAGAACTATCGATTCTCTTTGGATCGAAGCGGAATTGGAAATCCCTCCTTGGACAAGATAAAGCGATGTTTATGAATGCGATTCTCTGATCCATGTTTTAAGTATGCTCGTCGAAGATTCGTTGGGGGTGGTACCTGTTGGAGTGAGAAAGCCTGGAATATAAATGCTCGGCACCCCTTCTAGGATCAGCCCTTCTTTGTTTTACAAGCGATTTTATTTACATACCTCTCGATAAAGGAAATCTTTTTAGTATTCATATTGGTAGAGACATTATTTTCCCTATTTCCATGGCTTTATAAAAAGGATCGGGGTAATACAAAAAGTACACAATATGCTTTTCTCATGAGCATTTAAGAAAAATTATTTTAAGCTCTATCTAATTTGTCTGTCTATATAATAATTTAATTTCCTAAATATCTTTAAATTGAAACTTTTGAACCCATAAGCTTCCTATTACATATTATTGAATGAGGAATTAGAATATTGAGAAATATTCCAGGACTTAAATTTGAGGTAGGAATTATTTTACAAAAAATAAATAAATAAATAAAAATAGTAATTTTTAAAAATATAATTTGTATTCAATTAGTTATACATTTATTTTTTTAATGAACCAATATAGACAAGGCAGCCGTACATTGATGATCAATATTTTATTAAAATAACTGTATCCAAATATATAAGTGAGATAAAAACTAAAATAATTTTAATCCATCCATATTTGGGAATGATGGTTGAGGTTACGGTATGATTAAAAAAATACAAAGCAAAAATATCTTTACTGAATATATTTCGGCCTAGTTAGCAGATCTTCTGTAGGACAATACATCGTTTGGCTAAGAAGGTCAATTTTATTTATAATAACTGATGAAAAAATTTACATAAAGTGCTGCACTAAATAAAAACCAGACTGCATTAAGTTAAAAAATATTATATTTGCTATAATTACAAAGCAGATTGACTATTCTATCAAAAATGATGTTTAATTTAAAATTATTTTATCTAATAATAATAATTTTACATTTGGTTTGATAAATTTTAAATTCATAAATGTTACTGAAAATATTTAAGCCTGTGATTACAATAACTGAAAATTGTGATACTTATAATACTATTACGAACATTGAACCGTTCTCATAAAGTTATGCACAATCTGAATATAAATAAATAGGAAAAATACAAATAAAATCATTAAGGTGGTAAAGGGATGGACTCTGTACAATATATTTGATCCGAGACTTATGAAAAGTGTAAATATCTACAGTTGTAAAAAAAAAAATCAGATACAATCTGTCAAAATTTTACTTAACTCCAAAAGAAATCTTTGTCATAAACACTTCTATACGTTTCAGCTATTTAAATCAACTACAAAATTAATTCATGCAAAGAGTATGAGCAGAAATCCCAAATATCATTTTTCTGAAAAGATCGGGGTAGAATATTCATGTGCTTTATGTTTGAAGACCGTAAATATATATATATATATATTTTTTTTACAATTAACTAATATAAAATTATTTTACATAATGTTTAGAGAAATTCCTAATTATAGCTACGTAATTCAAGATACATTTATATAAATAAAAACATTGGAGTATCATTGATATAAATTATAAGAACTTGTTCAAAAATGAGGGCAATTTGGTATTAAAAAAGCAAGCCCAATTCAAATAAATTCAATGGAAAATTATTTTCAATTTACGTACACATATCAACATTCATTTGCACATATTTTAAATACCTGTGATGATATTAATAAATATTTTAGACACTAAGTTAATAAATATCATTAGTAAAAAGAATATTTTAATTATTGACTAAACTACTGCGTATCAGGTATAGCCCTGGTTACATTATTTCTAACAAACGAGGTTCTACAGTGCCTTTGTAATATACCTATATATAATATATAAATATATATATAGAATACATCTGATTAGATAGATGTAAACGAAACTAAATACACACATCATGGTAACACTATGAGTAACAGGTTGAGAGATTCAGCCAGCATGTACTGGGCCATATCACACCGAGCGACCGGAATTTTTCAAAATTACTGTTCAATTTCGAAAATAATTAGAGAGGAAAAGTGGATTAGGGCGAGAGCGACATGCTTCTTAATTTCTGCAGTAGCAGCGGGTCCACAAACCGAGTTAGCCCTAATGGTGTATCAGTCATACACTAACTGGCCCAACAGTTCCAGCAAAGAGCCTCTATGCTCACAAAGAGGATACCAACTTGAACTCTTAAAAGGTATAGTAAAATTTATAAATGATAGCCTTAGTAATAAAATTTACCACCTTAAATTTTATAAATTATAAAAACTAATTTTACGGAATTTTCGGCACATTCAGAAGGTCCGCAATATGAGGAAGAATGAAAAAAATAAATAAAAACCGCTAATATAGAAGAAAAAAACGGGAGAGGGAAATATAAAATAAAAAAGTATGTTATAAATAAAGTATTGTAAAAAAAAAAATGCACAAATATACAAACAATAATCTATAGAATGGCGTATTGACTTGAAATATGGTATGTCTCAATGATTATACAATACTTAATATTGTACGATAAAATTGGATATTGAAAAAGATAAAAAAAATATCTGTTTGGTACTCAATTCTGCTTTACTAACTCTTCATATTAGGCTGTGGTATAAATAAAGTGCTCATAAATGTTCAATAAAACAAAATAAAATAACTGATTTTGTGACTAGTATTAAAAACCAAGAACATTTGTAAACTTAAATTAAATTATCTATCTATAGGAAATTTCATTTCATATAATACTAAATTGGTCAAATAAATTTAATTTTATCGTGTATATACATAAATTAAGGTATGACAATACGTATTATCTACCTTATTACCTACCTCCCCATGTACAAAATGTATGTATTTAATGTAGTTGTATATAATACAGGATTAGAGGAAGGAACTCTTATGTCTTTAAGTAGTTTTAAGTGTGACGAATCATAAGTTATAAATATATTTACTACGTTTTGCATAATATTTTAATTTTTCAGCAGCGTGAGTTAAAATATTTTTTTTCCTGTTTTACACCCCCAGATTAACCGGCTCCCTCCCATGATAGACGAACGGTCCTGAGCAGAACAGATAAGCAGGATTATAATTTATTTATGTTTTATATATTCATATATAACTATATCATAGTCGCATAATATAATTTCTTATAATTTTTATTTATTCATATTTTGTTTATTACCAGATTTTTTTTTAAAGTTTATGATGAGAGGGACAGTTACGAAAATGGAAAACAATATTTAACTGAATAGGTCTAGATTGAAATTATATTGTCTTATAAATGATTGTTACATACAAGGCGTGTCATCCAAAATGAATAATAATTGGATATATTTTAAATTTTTTATGAGGATAAACCAATTCTAGGATCTGGAGAAGTTTTAAGACCTCTGCAAATAGGAAAAAACCAACAAAATCGAAAAGAAAAAATTAAAATATTGAAAACAAAATTAACAATAATCTTGAAGATTAATTTTTTTATAATTTCTTAAAATTTAAGAATTGATAATCCACTTTATATTGCGAAAATCTGTTCATCAAAAATATATATTTTAATATTTTTATTGTTCTGGGGGATCGAGGTTAATTAATAAGTGCATTTTTCCAAGATTTCAGGTTCACCTGCAAAATTCCACGTATCTTTGAATAAATTTTGTTTTAATAACGTACATACCGATACTTCAGATAGTACTAAATTAAAAAAAAAAAATTGGTGATTTGACATGAAATCGTCCTTTAGAAATAATATTTTCTTCACATATCTTAGCATTATATTTATTACGAAATTGCCCCGAAATAAATAACAACAAATCCTTTTAATTTATTAATTTAAATTCCACTGATAGAGGTAATTAACCCCTTAACCCTATTAAACAACATCGTCGCTGTGATATGTGGAATTATTTGAAGCTATTTATAGAATTATTATACACGTGTCTTTTAATGATATAAGCAGCACTGACAGCCAATTAGTCATATCATAGACAGTCATGTCCAAAGGTCAAAAATCGATTTCCTTGAGCGAACCAACTGATCTAAATATTACTTGAAATCAGCAATTTTTTAACATAAACTAAACACTTTTAATTATAAAATGGACAAGAATTTACTTTGTGTGCTTTTGAAAGTAATACGGGAATTGTTAAAGTTAAAGAAAAACGTTTTAGTGGAAGAATGCGCCGAACATAAAAGATTTTACTGAGTCATTGAGATCATAAAGAAAGATCAAGGTTAGAAGAATGAAGGACATTCTAATCTGCACAGGAGAACAAAACAAGACGAGAGGATAACGAATTCAGATGAATTTTTCACGGCTGGATTTTTAACAGTAAGTCTATATTTTAAAAATAAATTTCACTATTTCATAACACCCATGTCTATTTTCGTTAACTTATATAAAAATGTTGTAAAATTAATTTAAATAGTTCATAATGTTTAAATTATAAAAAAATCTTTATCAAGCCCTGATTTAATTGTTAAATGTATTTCAAGGGACATTGCACAAGGTAATCACATTGAACAAGATTTAAAACCAATTTGTGATGTTTAAATTTAATTAGAAAATAGCGTTAATTTATTTATTATAGCCTAATTAATTCATAACAATGAAAATCTTTAGAAGCGAGTATCTCTAAATTTTTATAAGATATTTTCTTTTTTTGTTTTGAGATCCTTAATTCATATTATCATTTTGGACACTTAATCCTGAAACAATTTATAAGTGTTTGAATAGAAAAGGAAAATTATTGTATGTATAAATGGTTTATGTTCAAAAGGGTCGTGGAAATTAAAATATTACATAATATAGCTGGGAAAATTACAATATTTGTAGAGAAATTCAGTTAATTGTTGGGAATATTTAGATCTAGTCCTATCCCAAAAAATAAATTGCTGAAGATCCCCGTGCATGTCCCGAATACATTGAATGCATTTTTTTTTAATAAAAGTTAAAACAAATGTTAATTTTGTTTTTTTATATAATCTTGGTATTCCACCGGATATTTCTTAGTATTATTATAAAACGATGGGATTTCCTCATAAAACAGTAACTGATATTCAAAATACCACCATAATTTTTTTTTAAAGAGAAGTATATAATTGAAATGCGGAAAATTTAATATAATTTTATCAACACCAGAACCTGCTTAACCGGATTCGGCATACCCGAATCCCGAATTAAGTTTGTTGTTTCGTTACTTGAAATATTTTTGTTGCAGTAATCTGATTATTTAACATATCGTGATGTTAATAACGTAATTTTAAATTAATGTTTAGAGGGTTTTTAATAAATTATTTCTTGGCTGCATCATGTTTTATTGCAGGTATTATTAAATACAAATATTTTTTTGTATAACTTAAACGAATGAATTTTATTTTTATTTTTTTATCCTCGACTTTTCTTTATCCGTAATAATATGGTTGATCCGGATAAACAGGATTTTTCTGTAATTCATAAGTTACAGATAACGAAATTAGTTGTTGTTCCATATCAAATTCTACTAAATTAACACAGTAGCTATAATAAATGATATATACAAATTAACAGGAAAAGCCAGGGAATTTCTATTAAAGCTAATTTAAATGTTGATTCACCCGCTTATCCATAGTTATGCCAAATATTGTCTGAACATACTGGAAATGTTGAGACAATATTCAGTCCAACTCCCTCTCGTTCAGAATCGCCCACAACACTCTGCGAGGATGTGCAATACAGTTAAAGGTATCCTACCAGAGATACATAACGGTGCTGTTCCTCTCGTCATAAGTTACTCATGTGTCACTCTTGAGAGTTCTATCCTGAGACGAGTCATAACTACATCTTCTCTTCTTGTTAGTCGAAGGTCTGTTCGACTAGGGACTATAGATTGTTCAATAATTCTCAGTTTATTGTCTTTTTGTGTGAACCACATGGACTGCCATTTTGCATGTCTTTTCTCTGACCCAACTATACAAACTAAACTCATAATCTGACTGATTTTTCAAGCCTTGAGAAAGGAAAACGCTCTTGTTCCTGAACGATCGTAGAGAAAACTAATTCAAAAAGTTATGGTCCAATAACACGAAAATAAAAAGTCATCCTGAACATGACATAAGACAAGGATTTCTCCTTAAGGATCTAAGAAGCCATAGCATGGTCGCAGTCCCATTTTCCACTCCGTTTAGAGGAAGGAATGGAAAGTGGTTTAATTATCTCCTTTCTTCTGTTGCACGACACATTTTTACACGCAACGGACAGGTCGTTAAAAAAAACAACCATCTTACCCTGATATCTTCACGGATAACTGTCTTTAGTAAAATTACCCAACTAACGAAATTGATTGTTAGGAATGGATATGATACACGATACGTCGTTAATTATAGAAAATCTGAATATAATTAATTGATAGTGTTTACGTTCTCGCAAAAGGACACTTAAGCCCTTTTTCACACGCTAAAAAATTTACCGGACCGGAAAAAAAGTACAATTTTCGACCGTGGCTTGATATAGAAGAACGTTTTCACACTAAACGATTTTTTGCCCACTGCCTTTTAAAAACAGCCTTCCTTTAGTTTTTCAATAATATTATTCCAATAATATCTAATGAATGATGAAGATTTCATCGATTTGAACCCAAAAGCACAATATGCAACTAAAATATAGTCATATCTTAATTTAAAAATTTGATATTAATTTATTTATATTTATATTTATACAATATTTGCTTTTAGGGAATAACTCTAAACGAATAGAGCCTATCTAAAAACATATCAAACATTGTTACTTTGTTTTATGGTGAAACATAATTTATTAAAAATAATAAGCGACTGATAATATATAATCTACATTATACAGCAAAAACAATATAAAATGCCAAAAATAACATTATAATGAGAGTTGAAACAAAAATTAATAGCAACTATGAAAAAGGAGTATTAAAAATAAAATAAATATAAAATTAAATTCATTTTATAAAAACTATTAAATTATGGGAGCTCCAATGACCCGGGTTCGAAATCCGGCTGGGAAGAAAATGACTTTCTGTTACACTGTAACCTTGAGTCAACCCTGAAGGTTCTAGAGCCCCCCTGGGGTCCACCCAGCCTCATAAATAGGATACATATCTGGCGGTCACGCGTGATTCATTCAGACCAAATCACCTCCTTACACAACCGTTGGTCTAGATACAGTACTTCCTTACAAAGTACTGAACCCCTAACCCCTCATGGGTTTTAGTGGTACAGATTTTAATTAAATTATGCAGAGCCGTACCGTAGCTCAGGGGTTAGGCACTAGTCAATCGATCTGAGGTATGCGGGCGGTGCCGGTTCAAATCCGGCCTTGGTTGGGGCGTTGACTTTTTCATTAAGTGGCGGTCCCATAAAATGAAAAACTTGACCTCCAACCATGGTTAGAATAGGTTGGTCACCTGTAGATAACCAGGCGATCATCACTTTCGACGTGGATTGTCTTAAAGGAAAAAAAAAAAATAATATTGCCCTATAATAAAAATATTTTAAAATCAAATTGTCCAACCAAGTCTCTATAATTTGAGACCCCAAAAGTTAAATAAGACAACTTTCTCATACCATTATTGTTTGTAGTTTCAATATAGCCCAATTAAGATTTTTTATTCTTTAGAAAATTAATTTTGGTCATGGTAGCATTTCTAGATATCTTTATCATGTATCTGCCAGATAGTCTCATCTGTAAAAAATTTATATTGATATTTATTAGTGTTACAGTATAAGTGAAGCAGTGATCGTTTTTTTATTAATTATGAATGTGTGAATATTGCTGATTAAGATATAATTTATTCAAATTCTTGATGCTGGTATTTATCTATTAAATAAATCAAATGGTATAAATCTCAACACACTTTATTATATCAATAGTCCAACGTTTCGGCCATTTCGGCCATCCTCAACAACAGTCCAAACATTTAACAGCTTATTATGTGTTCATTTGTAACAATTTAAAAAAAAAACATTATTATTAATAATATACCATACCTTAAATATAAATTCACACCTCACATCAAAATTTAAAAACGTTTTACAGGCTATTTTGCCCAGGTAATTAATTACAAGTCAAAATCACCCTATGAAAAAGGCGATTTTTCAAAATTTTCTATTAATTGACTTTTTCATAGGGCGATTTTGACTTGTAATTGATGACCTGGGCAAAATAGCCTGTAAAACATTTTTTAAATTTTGATTGGAGGTGTGAATTTATATTTAAGGTATTATATATTATTAATAATATATATATTTTAAATTGTTACAAATGAATACAGAATAAGCTGTTAAATGTTTAGATTGTCCTTATAGTCCTGATTGCAAATAAGCTACAAAGCATTCGGTTTGACCATTACGCTCCAAGACGTCACTCCCACCTCTTGCGGTGTCAATTGCAGTAGGTCACTTCCAATTAGGGAGAATGCCCGAGCAACATCCACGGCTACAAATGGCTATTATATAAATTCATACAGAATACAAATTGAAAACATTTAAAAATAGTTTAAAAACAAAAATTCCTGCATATTCAGAATGCATACATTTAAAAAATAATAAAAATATGTACCGAAACAATTTGCGTCGTTTGCGGTGAGAGATTCCCCACTGCATTATTGGGTAATTTGGCTAATAAAGGTCGTTCTATCCGAAATTAAGCTGACAAAAAAGAACTGACTGGCTTTGCTGAGGTGAAAGGCATGGTTTGACAGATGCTTCCTGGGCCCACTCAGTCATGAAATGAGTTCCTGGTTCATATGTACCGGAAGAAATAAAGAGAACTATATTCTTGGGTAAGTTTACATTTAAATACTTCAAATTATATCCCCTTTACGATTTTCAACTATTATTTAGAAATATGTTATACAACTTGCGTAAACGGTTATTTATACAAAGCATTTCCAATCATTTTCAACGACATTTTTGCCAAAACGTTCATGAGAAAGGAAAAATAGATCTAAATAAATCTTACTAATAAAAATAAACATAAACTCTTGAAATTTATTTCTTTATATTTATTAATTATTATTACAAAGCTTCATTTCCAGCTACTTGTAATCTGCGAAATTCGTTTTTGTTATTTTTTTCTAGAACTTAAAACATTTCACAAAAAGATTGCAGGGCTAAATGAATGACAAGGTACAAACATTATAAAATTGACATAACAAGAAAAAAAAAATATTTCAAAACAATTTTTTTGTTTATAAAGAATATAAAAAACAAATAATAATATAAGGAAGTACACATGAAGGTGGACTGGAAACAAGTTACTAATAAATACAACCAAGTTCTAAATACAGATCTAGACAGATAAATTGTAGAAGAATTCAAGAATTCACAGGAAGATTCAAAGTCTATTCAATAAATATAGCAATTCATTCATAAGTAGATTTAAATAAATTTGAAATCCTCACACAAGACTGAAAAGACAGGAAACTGCACGTCGATTTCGACTATTACAGCACTTACTAGACAAACGGTCCAAACTTCCAATTCATTACAAAAGATTGATTTACATGACAATTATAAGGGCTATCTGGACATACGGTGTTGAGCTTTGGGGCTCCACTAAACCTTCGAATTCCTCTCGTATCCAATCCTTACAATCCAAAATTCTACGTAAAATCCTAAATGCTCCCTACTTCGTCACAAATAAAATCATCGACTAAGACCTTAATGTTCCATTTGTAACCGATCTAGCCCGAACCAGATATCAATCCTTCCATTACAAACTCCCTAACCTCTTAAACCCATTAGTTTCTAATCTTGCTTCCTCTTTTATTCCGGACAATTCTCCGAGGCGTCCGAAAAGACGATGGCCTCCAGACCTTATATTGTAAAAATGTTTTTAGAGTGCTACAAATGGGTAGTTTCTCTCCATGCTTGTACCATACCATTATGATTTCCTCAAATTTACTTGATGTATTTATGTACAGTTGTAAATATCAATAAATTAAAAAAAAAAAAAATGAATTTGAAATATTGAAAGACCATATACAAGTAATAGTTCATATCATAAATTACAAACTCATTGTGTGACATAAAAATATCTATTGAAACAGTTTTGATTTCATGCCTTAACGATTCGATGTTCCTAGTGATGGTCTTGTTCAAATATGCTTTACCAAACAGAATTTCCATCTGATCTTCATGGACCGTTCCTCTAATAATATTATCAGATCGCTATTACTTGGCTTTGAAACTTAATCGAAACAGAGGCGGATCCATACAAAAGTACGTCTTTTACTCCCCAGATTTTATTAAATCTGAAATTCGCGATGAAACCAAGCAACTGACACTGATATTCTCTTTAATTGATGGATTAAATATGTAATTTGAGTCTAATTATTATTTGTTTAAAATAATACTGGTCTAGAAAAATAAAATAAAATAAATGTTTATTTTGAATTTAATATCTTTATTGAAATTTACAACTGTATATTACATAATACATTCAGTAAATATGATCTTATTTAAAATGGAGTGTTACAGGCGTGTAGAGCAACTACCCATTAGTAGCACTCAAATGAATTTTACATTAGCTGGTCTCGTGGCCATCTTCTTTTCAGACGCCTCGGAGGATTGTTAGGAATGGAAGAGGATGCAAGGTTACAAACTAGGGGGTTTGTGTGGTTAGGGAGTTAATAATGGAAGGAGTGATATCTGGTTCGGGCTAGATCGGTTACATAGGGAACATCAAGGTCTTTATGTATGATTTTATTAAAATAAATGTAAATAGGTCTTTAGTGCGTCCTAATGTTCCGCAGGTCGAGTGAGGGATGTGATCGAGAAGATTGGATGACGTCACCAACCCTCTGGCCACGCCTAAAAGAGCCATGAGTAACTCGTTCACTTATAACAATTTTTAATTATTGGGTATTTTTATTTTAAAGAAATAAATAATTAAATTTTAGATTTTTTTTTGCGAAATTTACTATTCACATAACTGATAATTTTTATTTTTCTTATTTATTTATTGATATTTACAACTGTATAAAAAATACAACAAGTAAATTTGATTATAATTACATAATGATCATATTTACAGGATGTAGAAAAACTACCCAGTAGTAGAACTCTAAAAACAGTTTACAATATAAGGTCACGAGGCCATCTTCTAACTGATAATTTAAAATGTTCCTACGTTTAAGTACCGCATAAGATTATGTACGAAGACAAATTATGATAGATTATTTTTATTTTTTAGACTTAGGCCTTATGTATAAACATACGATTATTTTTTTTTTTTTATATTGAAATAAATACATAAAACAGTATTAAGTTTTACTTCGCTTGACCTATACTCCCTGCCTTTTCAAATATAAAAACTCCACCTCTATAGTTGTTGAGTACTTAAGTAAAAAACTTCTTAGTACTTAAGTAATTATTGCTTTATGTTAGTAGTATCCTTTTTTTTTTTTTTAATTCACCTAGTTAATGACTGGATAATTGATTTATTGATCCTGAACTCTAATTATCCCCACCATCTGCAAAACTTCAAACAGAACTGTTTATAATCAATATTATCCTACGATCAACTCCAGCCACTGCTTTTTATTTTATTGTGATCAAATTAAATAATTTGAATCTTACATTATACTTCTTATTTTTAGCTACTGTATGTATACTTATTACTGAAATGATAAATCACAATTACTTTCTTCTGGTTATATTGCTAACATTAATTAGTCCCTAAAGAATATATTTAACATATGAAAGAACAGGCTGATGAAACAAACTGTAATACAATACACAGTAAGTGAAGTATTAAGGAAACACGTCACCCTCGAAACAAATGACTCAATGCGAATGAATAAATCTTTTAATAAAAGAAATTACATTTTTTATTAGAAAACACTTCATTCATAAGCGATGATGCAAATAAAAAATGCTTGAAAATACAGCACTCAAATCTTTCCATAAGACATAAACAAACCTCTAAAATTATCTAAATACCAATCCAAAATTATTTTTAAAAATTAAAAACCAAAATCTGTAATAACAATTATATATATTTTTTAAGGCAATCCACAGCGAAGGTGATGTTTGCCTAGTTATTTACAGGTGAACAATCTATTCTAACCATGGTGGGGGGTTAAGTTTTTCATTTTGTAGGACCGCCACTTAATGAAAAAAGTTAACGCCCCAGGCTGGATTTGAACCAGCGCCCCCAGCAGATCTCACACTGATTATTATATTAAAATTTACAATATAATTTTTACTTTCACTTACCTATATATGAAAAATATAGTCAGGGATGTATTGCATGTGTGTGTTGGCCTAAAAAACGAAAATTTGTACGATACTAGAATAACATATTTAATGCGAATATATGCAGGGGGAGAGGGGGGCAACAATTTTTTCAATAAAATCGACTGACCAGAAATGCCGCTTCATAAAATAGATTTTTCAAAATAATTTCCGATTTTCTTGAAAACGGTTAGATACTGGTCTTTTATGATAGATAAGTCTTATTCTCATTGAAATAGATAAAAAATCTTCCTCTAAAGTACATTTCATTTTGTTTATTTGAAATAATTAACCAGTTCTCATTGTTAGCAGCAATAAGCAATGGATAATACAAAATATTAATTAAATAGGAAATCGAGGTTGGAATCGGAAAAAGCCAAGAACAAACAATCACTTCCATTTCTATTTACTCGACTTCGTTATCAGTCGTTAAAGCTGATATTTTTTATTAGCAACCCGAGAACCTATAAAGCATGAATTTTTATAGCATCGGAAAAATAAAGGATTTTTAATTTAAAAACAAAAAAAAGTCCAAAAACTTATTTATTTTATTTAGGGCTTAATGACAAACTTAAGTTTTTTTTTTTGTTTTTTTTTAAGTAACCATTTCTTATTGTTGGTAATGATATACAATGAGAACACATATATAAAATATGAATTAATTTGATAATTATGAATTTTTCCAATTTCCATGGTTTTAATGGTTAGAATTTCCTCTCACTTCAGATTTTTGGTTTTATATGGAAAATATGAAAATCTATTTCAGAAAATAATATCCTATCGAATATGCCATCATAGGTTCGTATAAGCTTCATTTCATTTAACTGCCACTACCCTCATAATATTAAGTCATAAAAAATAATAACGTAGAGAAGTACCTGGTCTGAAATTCCAACGTAGCACGACCAATAGCAATAGAGATTACTATTTTTAAAAAGTGTTGTGATAAACAAATTTTAATTTAAACCGATTCGTGGAGCCAACTCATAAATTACGTTAAAAATATTTTATGGTTTTTCAACGAACAAAACCAATTTATTTTTTTTATGATAATTTATATATATAAGATTTAATAAACTAACTTTTCATTTACTAAAACAAACGGTAACAATGATTTTATTTTAGTATGAATGTGATCAGTATTATTTATTGCCTAACAACGTTGTGACAGTTTGTAATATCTATCAATATGAATTTTAAAAAACAAAAACAGAAAACCTTAACAAACCTGCTAACGCCTCAACTTCACAAGTTTTTTTTTGTACTTATTCAGTATGTTTGGTCAACTTAAAAAAGTTTTAAAATAAATATAACTTAAATGAAATGAAAAATGTTAATAAAAGTTTAAATTTACCTGATTCGAATATAATTTTAACATGAAAGTTTATAACTGCAATTTCATAATTTACAATCAAGAGAGGAGTATATAAATCTAGAAACTAACAATTTCAACACACCTAATTTTTATTTCTGTTATTTTATTTTAATTTTTAATATTTAATATTTAAAGAAGTTTTGAATGGAAAATCTCCTTTTTTTTTCATTAGAACATTTATCCGTTTACTTTTCTTTGTTGTGTTATATTTTTTTAAGGTGGTAAACCAAATACAGATAAAGTGCGGCCGGTTAACAGGAGTTAACTGTATGCGTATATACTTAAATTGAATGTAATTGTTATTCAGAAGGAGATAAGCATTTACATGTATGAAGAGAAATGTTCGTTCGTTCCAATAAATAGTGATCAATAGATCTTCCTTGATTTCTAAATAAAGAGAAAATAATGAAATGTATTTAGAAAACATTTTATTATGACTCTTAAAGGTCGAACAGACTTTGTGTGGTTTTGTATTTTTTTTTTATTCTTTCCTTTTAACTGTTTCATTAGGAAAATGAAATACTTTTTCTTTTATTTTACTTTGATGGGATTTTTTTCCCCTCCTCATTAATATCCGAATCTCAAGACATCAACAGGGAATTATTAAAAGAGTTGAGTTTAAAATAACATGTATATAAAAAAAAAAAAAAAGAAAAAATAGACATAACTGATCTATAGTATTTTTAAAAATAGCAACTATGTCGAAATGGCAGTGAGCTAAGCCTGAATTAGGTGAAATGCAAATACTCCGTTGATCAACGGTTCTCATGATGAAAGCTTCCTGACTTTATTGAAAAGAGGAAGTGACATAATTAGTGTTTTCCTATCCTCCCCTCTTACAATGCCCCGTAATAAATTTTTTGTTTAAATAATTCAACTCTACAAAATACCGCTCATTTAATTTTATAAAATAAATGAAATTCTAATTTTATATATAATTCTTACACTTTTTTGAGACTGGTTATTATTGTTTAAATAAAATAAATTTTATCCAATTTTTGTCTCAAAACAATTTATATTCCTTTATTTCTCCGACATTTCGGCCAGTTCAGCCATTCTCTAAACAATCTTAAATAAAATTTTAGAACCATATCATTTAAAAAAAAAAAACTTTATGCAGGATATTCTGCTCAGGTCATCAATTTCAGTCCTATTATTAAGTCAATTCTTCATATTAAACAAAAAATTAAAACTTCTAATCACAATTAATTTTCACTATTATGATTTATCACAAAGAATTGTGGACTGAAATTAATTGACCTGAGCAGAATAGCCTGCATAAAACTTTTTAAAATTTATGCAGTTCTACAATGGTATTTTAGATTGTCCTTGAGGATGGCCGAATTGTCCGAAACGTCGGAGAAATAAAGAAATATAAATTGTTTTGAGACTAATAAGGGATAAAATTTATTTAAGTCATATTATTTATTTTATTCATTTCATTTAAATTCCCTTTCCAATAAGTAACAATAAATAATAAAATACGGATACATTTAAGTAATCGGATGTCTATGCTGACCAAGGATCGTAATGGGTATTAATTTTTTTAAATATATTTACGATAACAACTAATACATACTTTTTATTTTTAATGATGAGTTAGTTGTTGACCGTATATATTATATGAAATGATGGTTATGAGTGCGGTCAGAGAAACACACAAATAAGTCAAATGTATTTTATTAGTAACATTTCGGCCAGAATTTCAGGGCTTCATCAAGACTAAAGAAAAATGTTCAAAACAATAAGAAGATAACAAATACTATAGTTACTATTTACATAGTATTAAAAGCATATTTATACAGTAAGTATTACTACAGTATACAAATATAGTAATATTAAAATTATGAAAGAGGGGGGAAATCTAAATACGAAAATCTAGTAAATGAGTACTTGTAGGAAAAGAAAATTATTCATAATTCATGCTATAAAAAAATTGAGAAAGAAAACGTACATGTTACTAAATATGTAAGTAAAATAACAGAATCAAAGATGTAATACAATTGACATTGTTTGGTGAATATAACTTAATAACATAGGTAAGGAAAGATGAATAAGTAAAGAGAGGACAAGATGGTTAAGAAAAGAATAAAAGATTATAAATATAAGAAATATGCCAACCGATGATAGGCAACCTTTTTATTTTTTAAATTTATGGTTGACTACTACAACGTTTACAAGATAAACGATCAAAACTTCCAATTCACTACTAAAGACTGATCTACATGACTATAATAAGGCCTATCTGGACATACGGAGTTGAGCTTTCGTGCTCCACTAGTCCATCGAATTCCTCCCGAATTGAATCCATCCATTCATCAGGACCTCAGTGTTCCATATATTTTTTCCATTTATATTCCATTATATTTGGACAGAACCAGATAACAATCTTTCCATGATAAACTTACCAACCACCCAAACCCACTTTTTTCTAACCTGGTTTCTTCTTCATTACCTAATAATTATCCTACGCGTCTAAAAAGAAGATGGCCTTGAGATCTTCTCCTCTAGAAATGTGTTATTGGAGTTCAATCAATGGTTAGATTCTCCACATGTTTGTATCATGTCATTATATCACTTACAGCAAATTTACTTGTTGTATATATTTTTATACAGTTGTAAATAACAATAAATAAATTATATAAAAAAAAAATTGATGGTTAACAGTTATGAAAAAATATTGATTTAAAGAGATATAATATAACATAAAATAATATATTTAAGAAATAATACATAATACACAAAAGATAAAATATAAGCAGTTTTCAATTACAGATATTTCGCAATATCCGCCATTGTCCTCGATTCGCTCTTCCCCGTGACTGCAAGGACATCAGCCGTCGACTCCATTGTTCTATTTAAATCATTTGATACCTTTCTGACACCTTTATTTACTGATTACTCAGCAGGCGTCGACGGTAAGTCTGGGTTTGCTCCTCTTTCCATTGATAATAGCTCTTCTGTTGGTGTTTTGTTTCTATATCAGACACTTTTAGTCCCTTGTTGACCATGGGTACGTTTTTTTCAGCAATCAGTCTCATGATCCAATCGAATTATGGTTTAATTTGTAATAATAGAATCCTATAATTGTTAGCCTGATGACATTAATAATAGGATAGTTACCTTACCATAAAAATAAACGGCTTTCAAAACTAGGTTCTAATCTCAGTAGACGACCCTTGGGATATAGGAAATTGTCAATTGCATCATGAATTACAATTGGAATAAATAAGTGAAATCATAAAAAAAAAAAAAAAAAGTTTTACAAAATTCCATTTCCAGTTGAGCTGACTAATGCAAGACAAACTGCTAAGAACTCTATTTTATTTTATTTTTCTCAAATTATCATTTAATATAAAAATCAGTTATTTATTGTATTAATTCTATAAATATTTTGTTTTATTTCTTTCATTCTTCAATTACATTTTTTTAACTATTAGTTATTAGATGTATAATCTTAATTTTTACTAAATTATTTTTATTAATCAATAATTATAACATTAAAAATTATATGTTTTTTTTTGCATGAGCCTAACCAAAAAATTATCAATTGTTAAATAATAAATAAAGGATTAGCGAACCGGAAGGTTCGATGCCGATACCTCAAGTCGCTGGTCACACAATCTACCCAATGACGTCCGTACAAACCCAAATCTTGATACAATCCTCTCAACTACACTTCGGACGTTTATCCATCGGCTCAGTGTTTTAGGAAATTATTGGGCACTAGGCCCTACAACATTAAATCTTATTGAGTTGCTTTCTAAATTCTCACCGAATATTTTACGTATTACTTTATTTTCAAAAAGCTTAAGGCGCTGTTTTTCTTTTACTGTAAGAGGATACATCAATTGTTAAAAGCCAATCTAATTCCCCATCAGATCGATCTAGTTATAAAATTACATATATATATATATATATATATATATATGCTTTCAGAAGATAAGACTATTAATTCTAACATCAGATTTAGAATTATACAACATAAAAATACAAAGAAAGTAAAATAAGAAATAATCAAATTAAATTATATATTTATCTGCCCTCCCCCCCCCCCCATGTTGCAAATCATTGTTACATCCATGTTACAGAGTACGATCCTTTCAGAGGAGTTGACTCACTGATTCGATAACCTATTTGCCTTCCCATCCCTACTACAAAGTGAGAGTTGAAAATTAATTTTAAAGAGGAAAAAACGTGGTTCGAATTGCTATATTAGCTGGGAGAAATCCAAGAAAATGAAATAGCATTATGATATGAAAGTTTTGTTAGGACACATTTAAAAGTGCCTCAAAACGTTTGCCGAACAGTGGCAAATTCTCTCGTGCGCAAGCTTGTGGATGGGTTGGTACAAGTTGGCCTGAATTTGCAGCCAACCCGTCGGGTGTCAGTTTTCAGGCACAAATCATAGGTCGCTTGTGCTGCATACACACTTTTTTTCAATTTGCATTGTTTTAGAAATGCCAACAGATGAATATTTGTGCTTTGCGTATTTTAATTGATTAAACAATTTTCCCAACCTTTGGATTCAACAATTAACACTTGTTTAAATCTGTATATTTTAAAACTCTATCGATTTGGAGTAAATACATAATTTCAAATCTTGTTAATTAACTATAGCAGTATATATTTGATTAAATATATCACAAATATATATTTTTGAAGACATTATATGCCTAGGTAATTATATTAAAAAGTTTCTGAAAAAAATTCTAGAACGAAGCTTGAATTTATATGTTATGTAGTACTATGTATATGTATATTTATCATATACAGCCTACATTCCTGATATCTACGGTTCCATACATTTGCCTATCTTTCTTTTGTTCCTTTTTAGAATGAAAATAGGGTAAATGGAATGTAGCAGCGGAAAAAATCAGAAGAATAAAACAAGCGTGTGGATACAGGTTGCTTCCTTTGTTTACCAAGCATTTGTACAAGCCTTGGGTTTGCGCCAAGTGGCAAATGTATAGATCCAGTGTAAGGTTTTAAATAAATATTAATTTGAGCTTCTATTGTTGGCAAAATGATCATTTAAATTATCAAATTTTATGATCACTTAAATTATCTAAACCATGGTGGTAAATATGAAATTTACTGGGCCGAGTTACAAGACTCCTCCTGAGGAATATAAATGCATGGTAGAGAAATGTTGAGGGATCACTGCAATTGGTTTCAATTTGGGATGGGTTCGGGACCATTTCTACCTGCTTTGGACCTCCACGTACCTACCGCCGATTTGGGTCATGGTCACACCCCTAAAAATTTCTAGCCAAAATCGTGGAAGTTACTGTTCTCATGTTTTGTGGGATGTTGAATCCGAAATAAATATCTTTAAAAAAATACAAATACACCCCAAGCATTTATTTCGAAAATTCGTAGGAATATTAAAATATTAAAGCTAAATTATTCCTATATATTGTGGGCAAGGGAAAATGAAATATTGAATATTATAGGGTAATATGATGTTAATTAAAAATTGTTTAATAAGCATTAAATAGATCAGAAAAGACTATTTTTTATCATCCGACGAAATAACTAATGGAACAATAACATTGAGATTGAGGTGGAATATTTGGCTGTTTTAAGACTTCATGAAGAACCTGAGGAATTTTTTTTTTTTTTTTTTTTTGTGGGGGGGGGGTAATTCACAAAATCTTATACAATATTTCAGCCGGATGAAGTAACTTAGAATTTGAAAACTGATGTTAGGAACCTGAGTATGCAAGTATGAGTATGAGTGCAAGTTTATGGAACTTATTTTTTAGGATGTAGTAACTATGGTAAGTACATTAACTAATATTGAAAGAAGGAAAGTGGAACTCGTTGGAATCAAAATAAAATAACTTTTTTTTTCTAAAAATAATATTTAATTACACGTAACTTGAGGTTAGTTATCTATAAATGTGTAACTAATTATAAGTCACTAACATTAATTGGACACAATAAAATTGTATTCCAAAGACTTAATTGATAATAAACTACATAAACAGACGATTAATAAAAAAATTTAATTTACAACTGTACATAAAATACGAGTAAATTTGAAGTAATATAATAATGGTATGGGATAAAGACATGTAGAGAAACTACCCATTGGTAGCACTCTAAAAATATTTTTAAAATGTAAGGTCTCGTAGCCATCTTCTGTTCAGGCGCCTCGGAGGATTGTCAGGAATGAAAGAGGAAGCAAGGTTAGAAACTGGGTTTGAGGGGTTAGGGGGTTTATAATGGAAGGATGGATATTTGGTTCTGGCTAGATCGGTTACATAAGAACCATTAAGGTCTTTATGGATTATTTCATTAGTGAGTAAGTAAGGAACAATGAGGATTTTACGAAGGATTTTGGATTGTAAGGACTGAATACTAGAGGGATTCGAAGGTTTAGTGGAGGCCCAAAGCCCAACTCCCTATGTCCAGATGTGCCTTACTATTGTCATGTAGATCAGTATTTTGTTATGAATTTGAAGTTTGAACCGTTTGTCTAGAAAGTGTAGTAGTCGGAATCGACGTGCAGTTTCCTGTCTTCTCAGTCTTGAGCGAGGATTCCAAGTAAGTCGTTTGTCCAGATGTAGTTAAAGGTAGCGGATCTGTTCTACAGGGGTAAGAGCAACATTATTAAACTATACTATAGGACAGACAGCAGGTTTACGACGAGTAAAGGTGATTTGATGGGATGTATTTTTATCCTTCAATTTCGGCACCATTCTTCGAGGGTGGTGATATGGGACTGGAGAGTTTGGGATGTAATAAAATTTTATTAACTACGAGCACACATGTGTTATCGGCATGCTTGATAAGGATAGTGTTAGGGTTGGTTGAGATGTCAGCTGTATTGACAGTGTAGAGGATGGGACTGAGGATATTACCTTGAGATTTCATAGGGATGAGTGAAAAGATTTTAAACAGTACTCTAGGAGAGGTAAAAGTTGTTAACGAATAGTAAAGGTTTCCTGGGATTTGTTGAGGTTAATTTTAATCCTGAGGTTTAAACACCAGTCTCTAAGATTTGCAATGTAGGATTGAAGAATTTAGGATGCAATAAAACGATTAATATTTGCTGATAGCATTCTGGTACCATCGGCGTAATAACTAGTTCTCAATTTAAAAATTAATAATGAATTACAACCTATATGCTTGAGTATTCTGTATGTTATTAGAAACTTACGGCTTAAATATCCAAAATAAATAAGAAAACTGAAATATTATTTTTACTTAACATTACTTTGTTATACAATATATAATTATTATTGATAAAGGAGTGGCAATATTTTAAAATATTTTGATGATTTATTAACACAATATGTCAGGAGTTTTGAGTTGACAAGAGAGGAACGCAGGTAGATAAGCCATCCCGGGCCGTTTCTTATGTTCCCAGACGGTCTGTCACCGAAGGTTCAGTTTGCTTTCTAGGAACTTAAAATAAATAGAAATAATTTTTTGAAAAGTATTCGGGCTCGACAGGCCTTTTACAGTAAGAATAAAATAAGTTATTTTTGTTTCACAATTACCGATAGATAAATACACATAAATAATTAAAACACATGAAAATGATTTCCACTATACTTTTAGTGGTTTACTTACGCGTAAAAGCAAAAAATACAATTTTTACACAAAGCTTGCAACATTTGTTCTAATAAGTTTAAGAACTTAATTAAAAGATCTTATAATTTAAAAAAAATGGGAATTACACATTAACACTAATAATATATGGAACATATTTGATGAGATATCTTTTTCATTTGTTAAGTCCGTCAAATACTCAGAGGTGACCCTTGAGGACAAACTTGAAATTTAGATAAAGATCAGAAAGCGATGTGTCAAATATTTTTATATTTCAATTAACAAATTCAAATTATTTCTCCAAATAAAGTTATTAAGTGGAGATGTTCGGGGGGTGCAGTCAGAAAAAAATACAAACAAACAAAAATTATTTAATCTGAAACTCAGGTCGAAACGTCAGCACGAATAAATATTTTTTGTTTATTTGTGTTTTTTTTCTGACCGCCCCCCCCCTCCCATCTTCTCCACTTATTAATCTACGATCAACTATCTACACCTTAAATAAGTTATTGTTAAAGTTAACATTAATTATAATTAACGTTAATCTTAACGTTCTACTGTAGCATCTGTGATATCTGGAGAAATAATTAGAGCTGAATCTACAGGGAAACTTGAGAAAAAAAGTGAAAATTTATTGATATGGTTTTCCCGTTTATTTATACAATTGAATAAGCGAATAAGGGTTCTCAAAGGTACCCATAAAATTTTATCGGAAGCTTTAACACGGAGTAGTGTCAATACAACTTCTAGCTTGTAAATGTAATTCTTCTTTAAGCCTCCCGATAAAATTTAACGGATATATATAAAAGGATTGTTTAAGCCGAGTATATACGAGCTCATATTGTGTTTTAGCTTCCAACTAAACTAGCAGGCTATCAACATACACCAGTTTAATGAAAGAAATCACTATAATAACAAGTGTTAAGTAAAAAAAGATTTTCACTTTGATTAGAAATCATATCTCGTTTCAAGGAGAACAACTTATTTAACATTCGAGATGACAAAACTTAATTATATCTCTATTTATTAGTAAGGTGCAAAAAAAATATTAAGACAACGTTTTCGTGTTTCCATGGTAGTTATGACAATCAAAAAGTTAGAACTGTCGTCATAACAAGTAAGTAGGCAAGTGAACATATATTTTTACTTTTAGTTATTTATTAAATGCGTTAATAGTTTACATATATTCGTTTTTTATTACCACTAACAATAAGAGGTGATCAAATTATTTCAAATGAAAAAAAATAAATAAAAAGTTCTTTAGAGGAAGCAAAAAAGTCGAATATTTCAATGAGGATAAGAACTACATGATATTAAATATATTTAAATTAATACATTTATGTATTAAGTTTAATAAAAGCCGTTTTCGAAAAACAAGCAAAAATAAAGTAAAATATATTAAGTAGGAACACTTCCATTAGTCGATTTCAGAACAGATGGTGATTAACATGCATGTAAATAAATAATTTAAATACTTAATTTCAGATGAGAAGATAGTTGGCCGTGGATAATTTTTGAGGATAAGATGGATCTAAATTATTTAGAATAAAGAAACAAAATATATATTTCTTTTTTTGACTTACATATTACATTAGTTACATATATTTTCTTTTTCATAACTGTAATTTTTAAATTATTATTATTATTAAATTAAATTATTCATATTTCGTCGTTTCTTTGCATTATTTAACTTCATATTTTTATTTCATCAATTATGTTATTTTACTCACATATTTAATTATCTATGTATGCGTTTTATTTCTCACTTCTTTCATTACTTTATTTGTATCTATATTCATTCTGTACAATTTAATCATTCTGTATATCCTTTATTCATTGGTTGTTTCAGATTCAAAATTTTCAATGATCGCAATATTTCCCTTTACATATTATGTATTTCATACATAGGTAAGCGAATGAAAATAATAATATATGAAAATATTATAAACAGATGGAATGATTTTTTAACACAAAGTTTTATGTTAAACTAAATCTCGAAAACGTGTTTGATCTCCTACCAGATAGTAAGAATAATTTTAAGAAATGTTTTTTTCTGATTTTATAATATATTTTTAAGTAAGTGTAAAATTGTTCATGAAAAATGTTTATACCACTCCAGAATGGATAGTTTAAAATAATATTTGACTTTTCATTGTATTGTTTTCTTTTTTTAACCGTTTCTACTTACATAATTATTACTAATTACGTTTTTAATTTAATGACATTTCGATTGCATATTTATATTCGGGTATAGTTCATATAAATTTATAAGCTATAGTAGGTTATACAAGAATAAATTATCTTGCTGAGCTAAAATAGAACCAGTTAACCAATAGATAAATAGAACCAAAAAAGTACTCCTTACCCCCCTCCCTCAAAAAAGAGGGAAAAAACAGGCTCATTAAGTGCTCGTGAGTTATCTTAATTGACCGCAGAGTGCCTTATAAGTCATAATTGCTACATAACGACTTTTTTTCTTGTAGATGATTGGCAATCGTTCTACTTGATGGACATATCGCAATAGTGAAAGCGTTATTAACAATTCATAAACGCTTAATCACATTTTCGAATACCATGATTGGAAAAGAAATATATAACGCGGTTTAAATATTGCATGTGATCGGGCAACCAGCCCTTCTCATTATTTAGTAGCCGATACTTAACGCATAACATCATATGTTACACATCTAACTGATTTGATTGATCGATCGTCACAGATAAAAGGCATTTTGGGTTTTAGGATAGGAGAAAACATAAATTAGGACTCAAAAATAACAAACATTACCGTTTAGGGTTTGAGAAACATAAAATAGCAGTTGCAAAATAACGTAAATACACCATTTTATGTAAAGACGGCACATTCAAACAGAAATTAGTTAGCAATGGAAAAAAAATTAATTTTAAAGAAAAATATTTTTGTATAAAAGTACCAAAATCGATAAATGTCAATGAATTCAGAACCAATTCGACTACAATAAGGCAAGTTTTGTCACTTTTCTAGTAATTTAAATTAATTCATTTGCCACAAGTTGTAAACATACAACCATACAAGCAATTGTGATTTTTACTGGAGTCTAGAACCTCAATCTTGACTATTGTTTGCAATCTCCATCGTGAAAATTATAAAGGTGTTCACTTAACATGTGCTAGTGTGCTAAAGTCTTAAAACTTGCTAAAAAGGATATTCTCAGATGTGTAGTTCCTTCGTTTTACAGGACAGTTAGCATATACATTTTTATTTAATTTTTTTTTTTTATTTTAAATGAAAAGGACCCGATCAAGCCTCAAACTTACAAATTTTTTTTTTTTTAAATGGATAACATTACTTAAGGAAATAGCCCAATAGTACATTTAGTAAGTTTGCACAAATAATATCCCTTATGTAATCTTGTCCAATTTACTACAATTTTTAATTTTAATTTTGACAGCTAGTATTATTAAATTTCTTCCTCCTCCCCCCCCCCCCAGATTCGCAGTAAATAACCTCAGGGGACAACAGAGATTGGAATTCTGAGGATTCCGATAGTGTAACGGGCAATGATTCGAAGAATCTAACACTTAAATCAAAGATTTATCACTCAGCTTTAGTGTATATAATAATTCTGAACTGTAAGTCTTAATGAAACAGACGTCCCTGCTTCATTACATGTTCTTAGTATCGTTTGATTAAAGATTACATGGAATTCTTCGTAAGCCATTTTACGAGCCAAGCTGCAAGAGTTACATCTTCTTGTCTTGTTTATTCAATCGCAACTTTTCTTCTATAGCTTCCAAATTCAAACAAACCTGGACTGAAATTGAATCGAGAAATTTGACAACATTCTATTGTTACTAGTATCACGTTGTACGAATTTGAGGATTTTCTGCACGAAATTGTATTTTTTGAGCTTTTCAATTTTGTTTTTAATTTTCCCGTGACTCATGAAAAATTTAACAAACAACGCCTATTTAGCTATATGGTTCGTGATAGAAGCTCTATCATTTATACCTCGACCACTAGTTCTGATATAGCACAGCGATAGCAGAGGTCTGTGGTAAATAGATACTAATCTTTTAGGAAATCAGAATCTGAAGCTTTACTGAAGTATAATTAAATTCATAAGTTTAAATTATATTTATTAACAAAAAATGTAGAAAAGCATATTTACATATAAATAATACTTTTTTGTTCCTGATTTAATTATGAAAAAATGAACTTAAAATATTAACATAAAGAATTCCGTTACTCTTAAATGCCTGATACAATTTGGAGTTTAATGCTAGAAATTAAATATTTTAAATACTCCTATACATAGGTTAATTTTCCAACATCTTAAAATCGAGGTAGTTCAAAAAAAGGTTAAAATTGATTTTTATAGTTTTCATTATCAAAATGAAAAATCATTAACAGTACGCTTCAACGTAACTCTTCAAATAAAACTTAAGTAGTTTCATTTTATGTGAATGTTGTTACAAAGTTAGCTAAGCTTTCCAAGTGCATATTAATATAATAAATTGCACTATAAGGTCGATTTTTGCAGGATTTGGGTGTTGTATATACAATTTTACACATTTTGGATTTTTTAAAGCATGAAAATCCGGCCTCTATTTATAATACGTCCTTAGAGAGAACTTTGTATAGGGTTTTTTTTTTAAGCCCGATAGAACTTGAAATTGTAAAAAATAACACAAAAAATTAAATTGTAATCAAAATTTTTTTTTATTCGAAAGATCAATACGTGACATTAACATTTGAAAATGATTTCGGGCATATGGGCACCGCGGCTGTTTTTGACGAAGCGCATTCTGTAAAATTGTGTTCAGCGATGAGGCGCATTTTTGGCTTAACGGTTTGTTAATAAGCAAAATTGCCGCATATGGTCGTGCGATTTGACACCTCTCGATTATTTCCTGTGGGACGTGAAGTCACTGGTTTATGCTGATAAACCAGCAACAATTGACGCCTTGGAGGCCAGCATTGTTCGTGTTATTCGTGACATACGGCCAGCAGTGCTCGAAAAAGTGGCCCAAAATTGGACGTCCAGAATGCGCTTCGTCAAGAACAGCCGCGGTGCCCATATGCCCGAAATCATTTTCAAATGTTAATGTCACGTATTGATCTTTCGAATAAAAAAAAAATTTTGATTACAATTTAATTTTTTGTGTTATTTTTTACAATTTCAAGTTCTATCGGGCTTAAAAAAACACCCTATACATACAACACGCCAATATAGAAGGAAAACATGAAGATATACCTCGTAAAAATTATTTTAATTCCACTTCCACATAAAAGTGAATTTTCCAAAAAAAATTCAACTACAGGTTTTGAGATAACTAAAAAAAATTTTAGTAAAATTTACAATATTATTCACAAAAAAAAAAGGTTATTAAATTCGTTTCAGGTTATTCCGTATTTTAATGAATTAATAACTTTAAAAAAAATTTCCCATGTCATATTCAGACAGCGAAAATAATTTACAAAACGGTACTACTTCCTTGTTGCTATAGATCCTTCAATTCCTTTTTAATCTATAAATTAATTCTTGATATTTAAGTATGAGCCTATATTTCGAAGAATATGAAGAACAAAAGAAACAGTAAAACTTTATTTGCAATAACGTATAAATATCTCTTCTGGTTACAATACGATTATACGGGACTTTTAAGCTTCCTTGCGAATCAATACATACGTGTGCAAAAGGATAGGTAGTTGGTTAAGACTTGAAAATTCCTGCAGGGACTCAATTTTCTCGATTAAACTAAAGGTATAAAAATACGAAGGGGCATAAGGGTCTTAAACCGTTAAAAGACATTTAATCCCGTTTAATAAGAATGCAGAGAAGTCGTGCCTTTCTGTAATCAGAGCAACCCTGCACCTCGGCTTGCAACTCAACGACGGCCCATAAAAAAAAAAAAAACCGATCTGATCTTATAAACGAGACGAGGGTTTATACTCTATGACGAGGAGAAGGGATTACAACAAGAGTATAGGTAACCCACGCCGGCTAATCACATAAAAATAAATGAAAAATAACGACGAGAGGTCCATAAAGCTTTACCGACTGTCAACCGTTTGCAGGTAATCGTAAAACGAGTTATGCTCAGACCATTGTTCCCGGATCGTATTGAACTGAGCAAGAAGTAGAGACCTCAACCTCGAAGAAAAAAAAAAATTTATAGCCCTGGAAAGCTCTAGAGTTTACGACACGCATTCCTTTCTTTGCATTCCGTTGGCCAAGTGAGTTCGAAAGTCTTCATGTCTGCCCTGCGAGATTAGATTTTTTATGAGACCTATCCGTATACGGAGGATCGTCAAACGATATGGTCGCAAGATGACTCACTGGATCTCCTAACTTAATTAATTACAGAATTTAATATGAGTCATTCCAGTAATTTGTTTGATAATGCAAGACGAACGGGCGAATTCTCTGATTCATTAACAAGAACATATGAGGGAAAAGCCCTATAAGATTTGACTCGATATTATAACCCAATACAGGTCTTTGCAATTCAGTTAAATATTTCTCACCATTTTTGAAAATGGTTTGTTATAAGTCCAGAGTATATTTCCAGCTCTGTCTCAAGGTCAAGAAGATTACACCTTTAGAGGATAAGCATTTTCAAGAAAGCCTAGCGGCTTTGTTTTCGTTCAAGACTATAAGTGGTATAATAAGGCAGTAGTTAAATTATAATAACAAGAAAACACTTAATCGTTGTATGTACAGGATGTTTCAGGGTTAAGTGTCTTAACTGAAAATCTGTTAAAAGGATCTCAAAACTCCCATTTAACTGACACTGTGTATAGGAGACACTCAGGTCTGAAGATTTTAATTTTTATGAATTATTTACGTTTTATTACAACCTAAATAATTCATAAAATTAAAATTAAAGTATAATTAAACTAATTTATTAATGGAATGTAAACATTAGCATTTATATTAAGTGCAATAAAATGTGATTATCTTGAGCATTAGGACAAGCTCGGCATTTTACTTCCACAGTGGCTGAACGGCATTGGTTATGTTTGAAATGCGTCTTCAACATAAGGTTGGAGTGGCTGGTTGGATATTGGTTGTGGAATGTACGAAATTAATTGAATGAAATAAGGCATAATGTGACAGAAATAGTATTTATGTAAAGAAGTTGGTTGTACAAGAAAGAATGTGAATGTTAAATACTAAATCTGTTTTAATTAAAGCGTATGAAGGATGGCCGAAATAGAACATTTATGGTTGAGGTTGATGAATTTTGATTAGGGCTGATTGATGAGAATGATAGATGGCGATGGTGCGAATCAGATATAGAAGGAAAGTGACTTCATTTTGCTTGTCCTCCATGTCCCTCCATCTACCCTCTCCTTGGCTACCAGAGAGCTCTTCGGAATTTTCTTTACTCACTCATGGTTTTTTCTACAGAATAGAACTGAAGAAAGAGAAACTGCCTCTGGCTAAAGCTTGCTAACGAGTGTGAGTGCCTTTTGTTTTTTCGGCCACATGGGGCGCTGGTGTAACAATTAGCTAAATGATAGTTACGAATTTTCCGTTTAAATGGAACAGAGTATGTTTTTATTGTCTAACAACAAAAAGTTTATGCAAGCCTGTTCAATATCCTTGATGATTGGTGATTGGATAATGTCCCCTACTGCTATGTAAGTAAAATGGCGAACATTAAAAAGCCTGGATGAGCCACATAGTCTTGCTGGAGTATAGTACCATAAAATAAATTGCCATTATAAAAATTATTACAATTATAAATTACTTTGTCTTTTGAGATCTTTAAAATAGGTTATAGCTTTGCGGCTAATAATATGAGCGTGTAGTGGTTGTACGGCTTATAATATATAAACTGAACTGACATGTAAACGTCTGAGGGGAAGACCGAAGAGGAGGTGGGAGGATTGCGTCAACGCAATCTAGCAATAGTAGATTGTTGTATGTAGACTTCGATTGGGGGTATCGGTATCGAATCTTCGGGTTCACTTTTATTATTATTGATGAATATTTTTAACAATGCTTCATATCAGGCTGAATAAAAAATATGAAATATCATACTTCAATCTCTTCATTAAAAAAAATAAATAAAAACAATGTTTTGTGTATTTTTCCCATGTTGAAGGATTTATACAACGTATCACGGATTTTTTGCCCTTCTATAGTATTGGTGGAGATATGGCATTTCGTGAATCATAATTTTATTTGCAGTCCACTCTCCGTAAGAAAAAAATCCAGAAATCGGCTCGAATTAACGAAGTCAAAGGTAAAAATTAAGGAGATAAGTTACTGTTCTTAATTATCTTGCCTTACACCTCTCTCGGGTTTAAGAAATAAATGATTTATTATTTCGACAGAAAGTAATTATCTCCGAGATATCTTTTTTGTTTTGTTATTTCTTAAAATATTAAACGAGGTTTTCTCAAGGGTGCGGAAGAATATCGCTTTATAAAAGATATAGACTTATCGAGGTTTGAGATTTTATGAGTTATGACTATCAACATAAGTAATCAATCCTTAAAAATTAAAAAGGAAGACAAAAGGTTAAACACTATATTTTATAAGGAGGAAGATAGTTTTATCAACAATCTACAATTATCGGTTAGAGATTTCGTTAGTTATGTATCGAGTATAAATATGTAAATGAGAAGATAATTGGGAGTATGGACTTATTTATTACAGCCAACTTTTCGGCCAGAATTTCAGGTCTTTCTCAGGACAAGGAACTAAACCAAGATAAAAACCACGATGATTAAATATAATTACAGAAAAACAAGAGACATAAGAAGATAACAGATAATATAGGTATATGAATTGTATTGAAGAAAATGCATTGTGTAATATTATAAGAATATAATAATATACAGGGAAAATAGAAACATTAAAATTAAGAATAAAAACAATAATAATAATATAGATATGAGAATCAAATAAATAAATACATGTAAAAAATTGGAAATTATTTAACATGGAAGTAATATAAAGATAAAGAAAAACGTATAGGTGATTAATTAAATGTGTACGTAGAATAATATTAAAGAATTAGAAATAAAGTTATATAAGTTAAGAGTAGTAAGTAATATAAATAATAGTTCAGATGTACATACACTGAACATAACTAATAAATTGGGTGAGGGAAAAAAGAGGGAATAAGAAAAGAAGGTAGAAAAGAATAAAAGAGACATATTTCGTACTAGATGGAAGTCAGGCAGCTAAAAACTGAACTAATTGTTAATAGGATATAAGATCAATATGGAACTAAATATTAAAAATAAACATAAATAAATTATAGTAGAAAAGAATTGAACAATGATTAGAAGAGCGGCTTGTGAAGCGAATAGGTAAAATCATGTAAAACAAGGAACGATCAAAAGAAACTAAATAAAAAAACAAAAATGAGTAATTATAATAATAATTAATAATGTAAGGAGTTGTCACGAAAAAAAAAAAAAATGAAAACAAGTAATTAACCCCTAAAAATAATATAGGCTTCAACTGACTAAATGTGTTTGATAATGAGAAAGATAGCCTTATTAATGGTATAGAATTATTGAGGGCATATATTTCGTGAGTATAAATATGTGTAATATGAAAACAACCAATCAACTTCTAAAAATAATATAGACTCTTCAAAAAATATAAAATGAAGTAAAAAAACAGGCTAAATACTGTCCTTGATGAGAAAGATCGTTTTATTAACGGTATGGAATAATTGAGGGCACAGACTTCCTGAGTTATTTATCGAGTATAAATATATTTAATATGAAAACAATCAATCAACTTCTAAAAATAATGTAGGCTGTTCAAACAATAAAACAAATAAAAGAAGACAACAGACTAAATGATAATGGGGAAGATCGTTCTATCAACGATCTTGAATGATAGAATTTAGTGATATCGTGGATTATAAATCGACTATAAATAGGTATACTATTAAAACAAGTATTCCTCCCCTAAAATTAATACAGGTTCTTCAAAGAACAAACAAAACAAATGATAATATAATAAGGAAGAAAACAGGCTAAATACTATGCTTGATAATACTTAAAAACCAATCTACAAAGTGGAATTGAAGAAAAGGTAATGCTCGGACATCAATCTCTGTAACTGGTAAGTGACTGTCAATTAGAACTCAGGGCTTACATCTGAAAGCTTTCCCAAGTCGAGGAGAATATTATTTTAAAAAAAAACTAAAGGATTCATAAAGTTCGATTCCCGATCAATATCGGGTTCCACTAACGATACAGAACCCTTGGCTTGAAACAAAGAAATTGAATCATCTGGTGATTGATTGAAGTAATATTAATTTTTCATATACATTGTAAGTAAAGTGACGATAAAGGTGTAAATTGCACTTCTGTTTTAGAGGCTTATAGCAAAAAAAAAGTTAGAAATATTCGAATTGATTAAAAGAATTTATATTATTTATTTACTTCATGCACATAGAACGAATATAACATTTTAGAATCTTTGTGGGAAGATGGTTAGGGTGGGAGGGGGTACAGGTCGGTCAAAAATCACCAAAATAATAGAAAAAACAATTAATTAGTAATAATTTTGCATCATACATACTCTTCATTTTCTTCTTCACTCTTTCTTTCATATTATTGTACAATACTGATTGAGTATCTTTCACTATCCACTAAAGTATATTTGCAATTCTACCACTGATTGTTTTTAGTTACATTCTATTTATATATACTTATAATTTTTTTAGTTTATTACGTTCCCTTTTTATATCAATTTTATATATAATATTATACTTTTTATATCTCTATAGTGTTTTCATATCTTAAAATGTTTATATCTTGCATAAATTTAGTTCTGATGAAGTTCTGCAAATTAGAGTGAAACATCGGTTAGTAATACATTTTTCTACTATTTTAGTTTTTTTTAGGGGTATTCATGATCTTTAGTTTAACATGTTAAAGCGTGTTAAATAGAAAAAGTAATGTTAAATTGAGAAATATTTCCTTCTTTTACCATGTTAAAACTATACAATATGTAACATGAGAGTCTGTTACTACGTATGTTAAATGGAGAATGACGTCACGCAACAGACCAGCGGAGCTCGTGATTTGTTTGTTGTCATAGTAACAAGCAATGTAGTATTACACATACTACTTGCTCGTAGTTTGTGTTTTAATTATATCAGTATTGTTTTGGATGTTTTTATAACTAATAAAGCAATGAATGGCAATAATAATAATAATAATGTAGTGATAGCTGTCAATTGGCTCATCTTGATTCTCTTCCTCACAATTTAGAAGATCATCAAGGCACTGAGGGGCCATATTTTCACACAACTTCCACTTTAGGCATGTTGTAATAAATTTCTATAATAAAAACTTAGAAGTAAACAATAACATGAAGTTTTTGAAAGGAATGGATATAAAACAAGTTGCTCAGAAAATCCGCTAGGACCTATCATGCATTTAACATGTCTTAGCTGCTCAAAATCCTATATTTATAACATTTAGCAAGGTAAAACATTTTACATTTAACACATCATGAATACCTCTTATATTGACCGCCGATCCGGACCATCATAATATAATAATCACATAGGATTTTAATAATAGCTAATAATCTTCCAATTTTAGAATCTTGATGGGAAACTTGTTAATATTTTGAGTAGTTTATAATTTATTAAACCTATATGAGTCAAATAGGCATACAGGAGGCATGGGACATATGAAAGTTAATAAACACACCTACGCATCTTCATGTGATCATCCCAAGAAGAATTTATAAACAGTTGTAAGGGTATGGATCAGACGAACAAACAGTGAGATCACACCTTAGGTGATATGGGTTGTTGTTTAAATAATGATTGGAAAGCTCCGGTCGGGTGGCTGAGGTACTTGACACGGAGGGAAGTCGTTTATGCGGAAATATTTCGCAGCTCAAGACATATATGTATTACAATTAAATAATAATAGTAATAATAATAAAAAGAAAAATTATTTATGAATGGAATAAATAAAAAATAAGTATTTTATCTCTTATCCATCTGTTACTATTACCCTTTTCATTTACTGTTTACAACCTTTAATTTTTCTTATTATATTTTACTTTTTATTGTATACCCCTCTTATGTTCCACTTATTTTTTTTTGTAACTATGTCAAGTGTTTGTATCTTTTTTAGCCCTGACGAAGCCCTGCAACGTGGGGCGAAACGTTGATTCAATAAAAATAGTATAATTATTTACTATTCGAGTTTTTTTTTTTTATAGCATCCGGACCATATTCCATTCATCTATACACACGGTCAATCATCAATAATCTTCCAAAATTATTTATAAAAGATATAAAGACGTCTATACAGAATAATTCAGCAGTACTAGTAGTAGAGAGTTCCGAAGAAGATTAAGTCCTTCGATAATTCTCAATATGTTAAAGTGGAATTTATTTAGCGAGGTTTTCCTCCTATGTACTCCTACCTTTTTGGTTTTCTTCTTATTGTTATTTCTTTACTTTTTTATTACCCCCTACCTGGTCATTTCAGACATTTAGAGGAGAAGACGTTACCTAATGGTAACCAACCTATTCTAACCGAACTGTCAGTCTTATACCAAACCTCTCAGTCCCCGTTATCCGTAAAACACATCATTGAAGAATTCACATAATTTCGTAAAGCCATTAAAAATAATAAAATACCTCCTTATAGAGTATTGGCTCTAAAAGACTCAGCATATGCCATTGATAAAATTATAAAGCTTGTAAAAGAAACACAACTATATCCTAAAATATAGCCGATAACGACCAGCATAATTGTTAAAGAAAAATTAAAAATATTAATCTGTGCACAAATGTGAATGAGAGAGTTTATATAGATATAAAGTAAGTATATCAATGTATAAAATGCCAAGACGATACATAAAGTAAAAATGGCTTAATAAGCTGGAAGTTTATAGCTCAGAATAAAAGTGTAACCTAATCTGATATAACCAGACTTGGGAGTGACACATTTTCATTCTGTGGGGCTGGCCTGGAATAAAAGTCCTTCTCCGGACCGGATTTGAACCAGCGCCGCTGCAGTAACGAGGTTGTTAAGGTGAAAATCTATCCTCACACCAAGAGAAGAGCGATGGAGTTTTCCAAATACACATCAACCTTCATACATGGTATTGTGCCGTTCATTTATCGCTTCTTCAAAGGACAGCGCAAAACAGAGAACTCCCAAACCTTGTGGTTTCTGAGACCAAACACCTTTCTTTTAAGAGAAAACAAAAATAAGTTAATTTTAAAATTATAATTTATTGAATTTTAATTATACAAAAATAGAACAATATAAATATTCGACAATTGGTTTAAATTCTCATTGAGTTTTTTTCTTTAATTATCTTCCGTTTAAACCACTTAAGAGTGAAATGTTTTCCGATGAGTCAACTCATTGATCCACTTCCCAATTTTACTGACCATCTCTTGCTCAGCATAACAATGGTGACTATTGCAAAATAATAATTTTAGAAAAAAAAAATTTAGTCGTCACATTTTAAGAAGATCTAAATATTTCTTGATTTGAAAATTTCTGTTAACAGATGATCTGTTCATGATTTGAGGGGAAGGAGTAACATTGTGTGCAACGTTTAGGTCCTGTAAGTTATTTGTGGAAAACTATTAGAATTAATATAAGTTTTTAGGGCATACCAGAACTTTACACTATCAGTTATCAACGAATATTTCAGACAAAAGAAAAAACATTGACGTCCGGTTTGTCATGTGTTAGATGTGTTATGATTATTTTTAAAAAAAATTTAAAAAAGGTTTTTAGGATCGGGGTTTGCTTAGGTCGGATTTCATGCTGAGGGTGTTCGCAATTTCTATCCAAACAATACTTATATACATAATAAAAAATAAATAAATAAACTTAGGTAGGGTGCGTAACAAGCATATAATATGATATCTTTTTAACTGCTTAAAGTTCAGTCATGAGAAAAAATGACAGCTTGTTACATTATACGCTTTCTATTAGGGCAAAAGAACTTTCACGAGAATAACAGGATATCGAAGGAAATCGTGGTTCATATCAATGGAAGATAACGGCTATTATCCGTGGAAAAAGAAATCAGATTCCTTGAGGGTGTTTTCACTTTGAATTTTCTGGAAATTTTCACCCCATGTGCATAGACAAGATCAACGTGAACATTTTTTTTACTAATATAAGTAGGAGTGGGTAGTGCTACTATCTCCAAGGATTCAGCTGTGACATATAATTATTTTCTGTTTCACTGTAGTCGTGAGTCACCCCTGTGGTTTCAGGAGCCCTCCGGGGCCCACCCAGCCTCATGAAGTGTGTACTCGTAATTATTTAATATTTTCTAAAATATAAATAGCCTCGAGTATTTTTCATTTAATAGTATTGTTTTATTTCTGCAAAATCAATTTTTTTTATCATAATCAAAACTATGTTCATTTTTTGATGAATGGATATGACTATATCCATTAAATATATATGAAAGGAATATGGTCCGGGTGCGGTCAAGAAAAACTCAAATAGTAGAAATATACTAATTTAATGAG
>NW_027115240.1:478494-493485 GCF_000696795.3 Halyomorpha halys | reverse complement strand
CCAGATATAAGAAGATTAATATAATGTAATTTTATTTTATTTTCAGTCTTTTACACTGATTATATTTATGAATTCTTATCCTTTAAAAATTTTTCGTGATACTAAATACGCTAGTAACATTATTATTCAATTAAACAAGATTTTTCACATCAGTTCTAAAAAATTTTGTTTCCTAATTTTTTTACTATAGATATCAAATATATAGTGGACCCCGGAGGGCTCCCGAACCCTGGAAGTGAGTACCGTTAATTAGGTAAAAATCTGGCGATCGAGCGTGATTTTGACCAAATCACCTCCTTGCACGACCGGTGGTCTAATTAAAGTTCTTCCTTGGAAAGTAATGCGCCTCTCATCCTTCATGGGTTGTAGCGGTACAAATTTAATTTAATAATATTATAGCAAAGAAGGATAAAATGAAAAACATTTCGTTTAATCAGAGAGTTATATTTTCACTTAAAAAATTGGATGAAAAGTAGGGTAAGCTTTTGAAGGCTCAAAAATTAATAAAGTAAGGGGCGGAATATTATTCATAGCAATGGTGGTCCGCGGCCCATAGGTGGGCCGTGGGAGCGTTGTGATGACCCCCAGGGAGGGTCCAGGAACACAATTCTTGATGATTTATTGTTACCTAGTTTATTACTTATATTTCCTGATATTTCGAGAAAACGTTTATATTTCCTTCATACTTTTACAAAAGAAAAATGTAAGTAGTTTTATAAAAACCTAGTCAATCAGTCAACTGGAAAAGCTTATTAGAGGAATACGAAGGGGAAAGTACAGCCACAGTGAATAATATAGAAATATCTGTTCTAAAAAAAAAAGCTATGATTAATTTCAACTCATAGTAGAGAGGTAAGTAAAAGTTCTGTGATGCTTGTACTGTACCAGATTTTTTTATAGGCTGTAAATTCGTTATGAATGATATAATTCAACTAATACTTATTGCTCTTTAGTGACCCAGATTGTATTATTTTTCAATAAAATAAATAAATAAACAAGGAAATAATTTAGTAACCAATAATTTAAGTTGTTTTTTTTTTTGTTTTTTTTTAGAACAAAAGTAAAATTAATGAAACAATCAAAAATACAAGTATGGATTATTTGATTTGCAATATCATCTATCTAATTCATTATGCTAGTATGCATTCTAATATTTTTATAAAATTTATATATAAATGCACATGTTGAACCCAACATAATACCACTCAGAGTTATATCTACTTAATGCATTAGGTAAATTGTTTAAATATTGACTTCCTGTTTTGGATTAGGACTAAATCATTTGAAAGGAGGAGACAGGGGCTCAACTAACTGCAGCTGCCTAGTTTTTTTTTTTTTTTGCCGACACTACCCTCCCATTATATAGCGTCCCCTAGGGGTAGATAAGGTTTCCCGCCCCCCTCCCACAAATGCGTTAAATGTGTGTTGAATCTTCAGTTTGGAAAAACGGATGAAAAACCTTGATAACTCAATGAGGTTGTTAGAGGTAGGGGCGTTGCTCATTACCCGTTACTATTTTTATCATGGTACTATTTTATTTGTATTACTATTTTTGCATATGATTATTTTTATTTTCTTAGTAATATTATGGAATAAATCTTTCAAATCAATTAATTGATTAAAATCACAGCATAACGATGTGGAAAAGATTATAAAACATTGCAATTGTAAATTGAAAATTTCGTTTAAGTACATATCAAGTATGAAAGATATTTTTTATATATTTCAAAAAATTTAATATAAGTCCTATTTCTTTCATCACGTTAAATTAAAAAAAAAAAATATTCAAATGATTTTATGACATCACAACTTCAAATACCATCCATCCTACACCCACCTCGAGATACCGAAGATAGACACCTACAAAAAAATTTCTTAACCTTACTTTAAATTACTCATTGGGAATTAAACTAATTTCTAAAAAATCTCACTTCAATCCTATTTGAATCTGTTCCTACATTATTATACCAGAGAATTTGGTTGGGTTGAATGGGTTATAAACAGATGCGTAGGAGTCGCGTTGTATGATTGCGTAAAGTAGGATAGAGGTTGCGGTGTAAGCTCATGAATACTCGCTCTGGTCGAGACGAGTCGTGGGCCAACTTCCTCCTGTCTGGCTTTCACTCGTTTTTTTTTTATTTTTAAAACAAAACAAAAAAAAAATTCTGATCGGTGTAGTGCCATAGAAAGCTGCCTGGAATTGTGACACGGTATGTCAAACCAAAGTAAGGTTTGGAGAAGAATAACGTTAAATATCAGTTTAAGAAGATTATAAACACACTTGCATACAAAATTCTTCATTCATTATTCATTACAAAGTTCTTCGTAAATTAATAATTAGTTATTACGAATGATAATCCATCAATTTCACTTAATTTTTTTTAATCAGTCGTACATTTACATATAATTTTTAAATTTAGCTGCTTCTTTTTTTTATTTAGTTTTCTTTCCTCTTGCACATATTTAACACGCATCCATTTCCTAGCACATTTGTAAGGTATATTTTTTAACAATACTAAATTCGTTCGTTCTCGTTAAACAGCGTAAAATATCGCCGATCATCAATGCCGATTATTTCTTACTTATATATGGCAATATTTTATTATTATTTTTTTTTAATCATATATATTATTTTATTTATAAGCATACAATTTTTTCTCACTCTTCATTCCACTAAAACATTCGCTCTTGCGGAACTATGAATTCGATGTCATAAGTTGAATAATAGGTTACGATAGATGCTGATAAGTCTGCTTTCGATCCGTCTATGTAGATTTATAAAGACTTCGGCCATGTTTTGTGGAATATATTAATTTTTTTTTTTAATAAATCAAGTGATATCCTAGTTAAGTCTCTAACACTTTATTATATCAACAGTCCAACATTTCTGCCACAACAGTCCACCCTCAAGGACGATCATAAAAATAAATTTACACATCACATCCAAATTTAAAAATGTTTTGAAGGCTATTCTGCCCAGATCATACCATATAAACAAACTGTAGAGTTTGTTTATATGATAGTTGATAGGGTAAGTTGATCTAAAATTAAAAGTTAATGAAATTGTGATAAAATAGTGTAATTTGACTTGTAATTAATGTCCTGGGCACAATAGTCTGCAAAATTTTTTTAAATTTGGATGTGAGGTGTAAATTTATATTTACGATTGTCCTTGAGGGTGGACTGTTGTGGCAGAAACGTTGGACTGTTGATATAATAAAGTGTCGAGACTTAACAAGGATACCATTTGATTTCTTTAAAAAATAAATACCAGTCTAAAGAAATTGAAAAGATTATATATAAAATATGTTAATATTTAAGAAGATTATTCAGTTAATTTTTAAAAGCAGATTCATTAGAAAGTACTAGAACAATCAGTGGCCGATCACCTCTTGGGGTATCTTCTTATCAGCGTGTTAAAATCTGACGATTTGTATCGCGTCTTAAAAAAACTATACCAAATTTTTATGAAAAGAGCATTTGTAAAACTTATTCCTTAGAAGAAATGAATAAAAACCAATATATATTTCTGCATAGTGTTGAAAACTGACTAATTAGGTAATTAGACATAATCTAGGATATGCATATTAACAAAAAAATATATTTTTACCTAATGTTTTAATGTTTCATAGAGAAATTGTTAAATTGACCTGGGCAGAATAGCCTGCATGAAGTTGTGTTTTTAAATTATTTAGTTCTAAAATTGTATTAAGGTAAGATAAATTATAAATAATATTGTTAATTATTTTAAATTGCTGAGGATTATAGATGTAATAAAAGCTGTTTTGTAATAGATTGTCCCTGAAGATTGCTGAATTGGCCGAAACGTCGGATTTATAAAGAGAATAAAATGTCTTAAGACTATAATGGATAAAATTTAAATTTATTTACTTAAACAACCTTAACCAGTCTCAAGAAAGTATTTAAGATTATAAATATTGTGAGTAATGTTTCTATTTATTAATCTCAATTTGTATCATGTACATTTTAGTAGTTAATAATTAGTTAAGGAAATTCTATAGTATATAATAAATATAAATATTTTTTTAGTTCTTGCAGATCAGTTAATAGTTAAACTTTATTATTCCCATAGTCATATCCAACAGTGAAATACAGTTTTTGAAACAAAAAAAAATTAAAAGAAGAAGAAAACAAATTAAAATAAATAAATATTAACATTACTTACAATTGTTTTTTATAAATGATATATAAATTTGAGGGCGGGTTTCTCAGTAGTAAGACACTACTAACAAGACAAGGGTTCGAATCCGGACCTGACAGATAATATTTTCTGCTTCACTGTAGCCATAAGTTAGCCCTGTGCGTTCCACACAGTCTGAAGTGGGTAACCTTAATTAGATAAAAATTTGGCGGTGAAGCGTGATTCTGGCGAAATCACCTCCTTGCACAACCGCAGGTCTAGTAACAGTACTCCCTTACAAAGTACTGTACCGCAAACCCTTTATAGGTTGAACAGCGGTACAGAATCAATTTTTTTCAAGCATATATATGCATATCGTTTACTGAAATATTTATGTTCAAAAGTGGTAAAAATTATAATTTATATATTATTTGATCATACCGTTGAAAAATATCTAATATTGTGGCCACATGGTTGGGATTGTTTATCATTTTGATGACATGATTTAACATCTCAAATTGCCAACAGAGAAATTCGTGACCCAATTTCGAAGTCTAATCCATTTGCTTTATCTTGGCTAGTTCAAATCCTGTTAAACTAGAATTCAACACAACCAATTTTCAGCCTTAATGACAAGATATTAGAATAAGAGAGTATCGTTTAACTTGTTCCACGGGTAATACGGTTCCTAATTGCAGGGACCGCATTGTGTTAAAATGTTAGAACTCAAACTAGGGAACATTAATAGTTATAAATTGAATATATCTTATCACGGAGAATAGTGATGCATGTTGCGAACATACAATTGTTTTTAAGGAGTATTTGATTGATTTAAATAAATGAAAAATTATTTTTTAAGGTGTCTACACTCATCATGTACTACTAAGAGGTCACGTTATTACAATCGCTCAAAGATCTCAATAACAATCTTAAGGATATATAAAAACAAAAATTATAATAATAAATAAAAAGGTACAATTCAAACAGTATTTGTCTAGTTTTAAGTTATTTAAATTAAGAAATTGGGTATTCTCGCATGTATGGTTGAGAATAGAAAAACGAGCACTGGTTCTTAAGGTTTGAAGTTAAAAAAAACCTAAAAGATCCATTGTAGTCCCAATCATCCGAAATGATAGGGACCTATTTCGAATGAAGGAATTATTTGTTTATTTATCCTTGGGGAAAGCCCCCATGAAAATATATTTGGTTATGATGCATACAAGTAAATATTCTACGTTTTTAAGTAATTATGTACAAGAGGAAGACAATTCTGCCTTAATATGGATGCAAATAAACTATTTAATACTTAAAACCCATAAAATAGTTTTTTTAAAAAAATATCTTCTATATCTATGTAGTGGGGGTGACGGTAGCAGTGTGATAACGCGCCTGTCTGCCAACCCATAGGTTGCGAGTTCGATTCCCCGGCCCTATCCGGGATTTTTTCAAGCTTATAACTATACATTACTCCCCCCGGGCATTTGTGAGGCCCATCAGCCAATGGGTGGCACCCACAAAAATAGGCTTGGGAGTGACGGACCCACCCTATGAAAACCACGTCAAGAAACGCGTGATGTATTTCTTAAGTACATCGCGTGAGGTCTTGGACCTCCACGGTCTGTCGCGCCATTAAACGAACACAAACAAACAAATATCTTTGTAGTAGAATACATATATATATATAATAATAAAGCAGATATGTGTGTTTTATACTATACACTGGTGTATACATCTTAATATAAATAAATACTACATTTTACATATTCAATAAAATCATATAATAAAAAAAATTGATTATGATTAGAAAAATAAATAGAGACAAATTTAAGAGAATTTTCATGTCTAAACAGATGCAAGTTCATTTTTCATGTTAGTTTTGTACGCAAGTAACTGTTTACGTTTTCATTATGAATGTTCCAATGCGGAGAATACTGTTGGTAGTCATTGTAAATCGCGCAGCTTTAAATTGGGTCAAGTTCAGACAGTATTTGATTTTCATCTATTTCTGATAGCTATTTATCCAAATGGGTTATCCAATTGAATTGGCGATTTTTTTTCGGGATGAGAATTAATTATTCTCAAAATAAGCTTGTATTTTATAAGGTTTATCGAAACATCTATCTACGAAATGATTTGAGGGCGGAGCACTGCTTAGTACAGTAAAGTAAGTTGTTCTAAATTATAAGGCAGAAAGAACCAGTGTAGTACAGGTACAAGAACTCATCGAAAATATTCCTGAACACGAGGGTGCAAACGGAAATGATCTGTACGTATACGACAATGAGATTTGAGACGATCTTAACACGATAGTTCAGAAATACGTGTATATAGTTCAAAACATTGTTATACTTCCAAAGTTTTATTTCAAACTTTATTATTAAGCTGTTCTTTTTGGCACTAAATAATACAACCTAACTAGCCGGGATGTAGATAGATTAATTTAATACAATTGAAAGTTTGATATAAATTGATATATTTAGTTAGTTTTATTGATTAATTAGTTATTATATCTATTTAGTTTATAGCGGTAAATAACATAATATAATAAAGATATAAGGTAGAAAAAAATAGAAATAACTTCTACACAATTCAAATTAATCTACACGAAACTTAAGAGTGAGTTTAGAGCTCTGAACTGCGCGAGGGCAGTAATGGGATCTAATTAAACAAATTAGAACCGATAATATAAAATAAGACGTTTAAAATGTTTTTCTTAATTTGAAAATATTTCGCTCTTATAACGGCATTAAATCTAAATGGTGGTAATATAGGTGTGGTAAATGATTTTTTTAAGAACGAAACAAAGTTTATATTCGTTTGAGCACCTCAAGAAACGTTTAAATAAGAATTTTCGAGAAAAAAAATCAGAAAATAAACTTTTGTAGTTCAAAATTTACGCCTTACAGTACATTGAAAAAAAAAATGGAAATAACTTCAAAACAACTTAACCCATCCTCCTCAAACTTGGCAGTGGTTAAGGGCTCTATAAACTAGAAGGCACAAACCGGATTTGAAACTAATAATTAGCATCTAAATTGTGTTAATGCCGGTTAAAATAAAGAAATTTAACTTTCCAACGATTGTATTAACGTAGAAATTGGATAAAATGCAGACGAATTATGAATGATTATCGATTTTTAAGCAAGGTGAAAAATGTCTAGTTTTTAATTTCTATGAAATTGAGGTTTGTTTGTTTGTTTGGTTGTTTAGTGGCGCCAAACTTCATTGGTCATCAACGCCATTTATATTTTATTTAATTTTGCTAATATTCGTTAAATTTTATTTATTTATTAATTTTTAATTTTTTTTTTATTTTAATTTTTTTTTTTCTTCCGATCAAGTTATATTTTTGTCAGTAAATTTTGTGATTTCAAAAACTGAAACACCAATTCTATTGCCTTATCATCGTCTCCAATGGTTTTTGAGATATCTTGGCTTAGTCCCAAGCTATTGAGGTGTGGTGTAAAATATGGGCATCGTTGGAAAACATGGCTTATTGTTAAATTGTTATACTGGCAGTTCGGAGGTGTTTCTTTTGATATAAGATAGGAGTGGAGGTTTAAAATTTCAAATTGAGGTTTATTTAAAATTTGAAATTGAGGTTTTTAGACAACGTTAAAAACGAATATGATTTACTTATTCCTGAAAATTTATTTACTTATTCCTACTTTACTTCAAACCTCATTATGTTATTAAAATTGTCTGTTAATAAAATATCGTTTAATAGAATCAATAATTTTTTTTTCTCATTTTTCGTAAAGATCTATTGGTATTTAATGACCATGGAAAAAAACGTATACATTCTGAACTATGCACTAAAAACAATTAATTTTGGTAATAATTTTTTTTTTAGGCAGAAATTTAGCCAAAAAGCCCATCACAATCGGATAAAATACGAACGAACAAATATTGATATTTATACATTAGATTTCCGTTTCGGATAACCGAGGTACAATATCGAACATTATGTTAAAGCAAACCCCGTTCATGGTACCCAGAATCCAATGCCAATATATATATCTTCAATAGTTTTGGTGAAACATAGTGCATTAAACTACAGTGGAGCTTACAGGACTAATTTTAAGTGCAAAAAGAGAGGGACCAATGATGACTTCAATTTTCATCCACCGACTGCTGGAATTACGACACATTTCGGGGAAGGCAATAATAGCTCATTAATAATTTACAAGTAATTACATGGCTACAAATAGCTCATACCGTATTAATGTGCCTACCAAAACATTTCACGTGATACAATCAGATATAATACGGGGAATTCAACTCGCAATGGGGTCTCTTTTATCTCAGATCTTTGTTGCAATATGTATCTTTCGGTTTATATTTGTCAATAATTTCGGAAATTCGTATAGATTATTTCGAAGTAAAAAATCTTCCTAATATTATAACGTAAGCCATAAAAGCCTGAGATTAGTAAGTAAAGAGTTTTAAATTACGAAATTATTATTTTTTTTAAGTTATCTTTACTTTCACTTGCTGATAGATGGAATATATAGTAACGGAAGGAGTATTGTGATATCGAAAAATTAATAAAAATAAATACATATTTTTTTTGTCCAGTGAGTCCAAATAGTATAGCAAACTGATCTCTTTGCGAAACTATTTGCTATTTGTTAACTACGAAACTAAAATTACATATTTAAGACGTGCATATAACTGAGATGTGATAGCAACTTTCAGACTGAATGGTAGAGAAACTATATAGAATAAATTTTTCACATTTTTTCGATTTTCTCGAAAATGACTAAAGATTTTTATTAAACTCGGCAATGTGTAATTAAGTCGTCTTTAGTATAATTTAGGGCTCATCCTTATCGAAATAGCATGAAAGAGCTTAAATGACAAATTTAAAAAAAAAAACTTCCTCTAAAATACATTTAACAAATTTAGTTTATTAAAAAAAAAAAATAAATAGTTCGCATGGTTAAATACAATAAAGAACGTATGAATAAAAAATATTAAAGAATTTTATGAATACATAAACGTAAACAAGTAAAAATAGAGACAACCGATTTGAACGGGAAAAGTCAAGACCGACCAATCTTTACCGATTATATTACGGCTTCGTTGTATTTTGTTAAACTATTGTATTTTTGGCAAAAATTAAATTTAAATTAATCATTGCATTGTTATAGCAAAAGAAAAATACAAATTTTTTGTTAATAATATTCACTTTCTCTGGATATTAATTTTTTTTTTAAATGGCGAAAAGGGATAAATTTAAAATAAACCCGCCACTTTACATAAAAGTTGAAAACAAATTAAAACAAATTCATGCATAGTCATACCAATTGAAATAATCAAACGTCTCTGATTGTTAGCAGTAATACACATTGGATGAATAAAAAACATGAAAGAATTTCATTAATATTTAATGGAGAAAATAAGTGTTCTCGTATTTCCATTGTGGTACATATAATATATAGAATTATTGCAATCCTCCATATTAAAGAAAAAATTGTTCTGAAACATCTAAGAAATTATTTCGTCCTTTAAGGTGGTAAGTGAATGTTTGCCAAAGCTTTTTTTGTTTTATAGATAAAACATCTATTCTTGCAATATTTCTATTGTATCCTTGTTTAATTAAATAAAAAATAATAATAATAATAAAAATAACTGAAGTGAATAATAAAACTACAAATTTATACAGAATATGATAAAAATAAGGATCCAACTATATCTATTGCTGAGCACACACAATTACTAATTCTAATTGTAATATAATAAATAAATTATGTGGACTTGACATATATGGAACAAATACAGGCAGATATGGTCATTTGGTGAATCGAAATCAATTATTTAGGAATCATGGAAGTAAGAAAGTACCCAGATAAATATTTATTTTTTTATGTGGTTGATTTATTTATTAGTTCTTCTGGTAAGCGATTGAAAAGATATGATACGATATAGTTAAAGGTACGTTTACCAAATTTATTGTTATAGGGTTGTTCGATAAATTATCATCCATAAATTTTAAGATAATTCTATAAAAATAAAATAGTTTAGGTGGTAAAGTACCAATGATTTTAATATTTTCTGTTTTATTATCGCAGATCGTTATCTTTCTTAATGTTCGATTTAGTATGGTAAATTATTATGGTAGTATTTCATGAAGGTAAATTAAATGTTTACAGGAAATGCTGATTTCTGACATCTTTTTGACTGGGGAAAATTTAAATTTGGAAATGAATTGAATGTTTTGTAATTATAACTTTTGAGAAGTGGATTTATTAATTTTTGATAGAAAAATCCTCAATCGTATTAATCAGAACTTTATACTTGAATAAACAAGGCTTTATCTAATACGATAAATTATAATGCATTTGGAGATTGACCATGAAAAACTTCAAGACGTATAAAATTAATTCATTACTTCTTTATAAAATTATAGAAGTATTGATTTTTTTTAATAAATAAAATGGTATTGTCATTGGGATGTTAGCAAAGATCTGGTTCGACGTCTAGTTCGGCAATTAGCGTCTCACTACTGCCTACGGGCCTCTCCGAAATATTTAAATAGTCCGTTCCAGACAAATGAAAAAAAGAAAAAAAAAATGCTGGAGAAAATGCACGTCAGTAAGGTTTAATAAGTAATGTCCCGGAGCCGAGCTTTCATTTGGTACTCTCTTTGTATATAAACACCAGGTCTTTTGAGTACTACGAGAAGCTCCTTTATTCTTCAGCTGTCCCCTAACACACCAAAAACATTCCTGATTAAAAAAAAAAAAAAGAAACCTAGAAAATAACGAGAACATTAGAAAAATAATAATTTGTCATCGTGTAATTCCGGTACAAGAAGGAGGAAAATACCAATCTTTTATGCATGTAAATGTATTTATACATAGCAACTGTAGTTTTATGTTGTAAAATGTTAAATGTTAAAGCCGTATAAACATAGATATCGAAACTTTATAGTTCATTTTTTAATATGTTTTTCAGTCAGATATTTATCCCTTATCTGGTTTATTGGAAAACTGTCATGTTTAGCTGTAGTAAGTATTTTTTCTGCTTGCTAATATGTGTTCTATTTTCTGATGTTTAAAAAAATTAATCTGATATTAAAAAAACAAGTCAGTAGTACGAAGTATGATTTATCAAGTTGCATGTATTTTTCAGGGTTATGTTTTTTTTTTTAACATTTATTTTTATTATTGCATGTAGAAAAAACTTTACTACGAGTTAACTCCTAGTACGCGTTCTGAATAATTAAGGCAAGTTAATAATTATTAATTGTATGTTAACAGTAAACGAGTTAATATTTGTTTATTATTGAACGTTTTAGTAGTTAAGAAATTAACCTCTTTTTTTTTTTTTTTATTCAATCCAGCCAGTGAAGATGATATCTACAGGTGACTAATCTATTCTAACCATGGTGGGAGTCATGTTTTTCATTTTGTGGGACCATCACTTAATGAAAAAAGACAACGTCCCAGGCCGGATTCGAACCGGCGCCGTCCGCATATCTCAGACCGCGCCTAACCTCTGAGCTACGGACGGGCCATAAAACTTAACTTTAAAACATCTATAGCAGAATATTCTTTACATCGAGCAGCGTTCTAAAATTAGCTAAAATCATAGTACATAGTTATCAATAGTTCACGAAATACATGGTTTAAAAAGCAACATTTTCATGGGATATAACTGAAAAACCAGTTGTTACTGAATTCCATTAGAAATCAAAGGAACCATGAGACGTACAGATGTCTATTATCACTCAAATTAAAGCTAGTTTAATTTGATATACAGAAATTGATTACGTTTATCTTCGTAGATGTAGTAGTTTTTATGATATTTTCGACAAAAAAATCACAAAATGTTGATTTCTAGTTCTTTGGACACAATGTTTTGTTTAAGAAAAACAATATTTCAGTAACCATTGGACGTACAGATATCTATTAGCATTCAAATTAAAGCTAATTTAATATGCTATAAAGTAGTTAATAACGTTTATCTTCGCAGATGTAGTAGTTTTTATGATATTTGCCTATGAATATGAATTTCGCTAATGAAATTTTGTCCGAACAACTAGAAATCAATTTATTTTAGCCTATGTCATGAAAACTACTACTCCTATGAAGCTAAACGTCATAAACTTCTTTTTAGCATATTAGACAAGCTTTAATATGAATACTAATAAACATCTATAAGTTTCGTAGTTTCTGAGATATAGATTTCCGAAAATAAATTCCCTAACTACTGATTTTTCAGTCATTATTTATGAAAGGTTACTTTAAAAAAACTATGTTTCGGAAATTAACGAACGTAAACAACTCTATTAGGGCTCATATTTTAGCAAATTTACTTTACTTTCAATGATGTTTTATTTGGTTTTCTAGTGTTGTCGGTAGTTTCGATGTTATGGAGGACCGAATGAAAGTTTTTTTTAACGTTTTGAATCTGCCGCCATTTTTTATTCCCGCTAACTACACTTAGCAGTCAGAATTATCAATTTTGACTAGTAATTATAAATAGTTTTCAATAAAGTAATAAAAAATTGGGGTGAAATAACTGAATTTATACTAGGGATCTTCTCTACCCCTCCTGCTTCCAATATCCCATTATTCCTTATCTTAAAAACATTTAATTATAGCGAGTTTAAGAGCAGTCTTTGAAAAAAATATTTAAATTGAGTAACATTAAGCTAAAACTGGGAATCGAAGTGGAACTAAATCATTTAATAACGAGTATTAGTCGATATACGACGACGTTACAATATCTCAAGATCATAACACCAAAAATAACTAGAGTGAACCTTTTCTTCCAGCTTCACACCCTCAAATATCACATTATTTTTGGAAATATTTACTAATAGAGTGGAGCAATCTTTGAAAATATTACTAATATCAAGAAACATTCTAAAATTAGCTAAAACTAAAGAATAGGTATTTTTTTTTTATTATTATTTATTTAATGTAATTTACAACTGTAATAAGTAAATATGAAAATCTTGGGAAGAAACCACCCATCGGTGGTATTTCAAACATTAATTTAAATTAGAAGGTCCCGTGGCCATCTTCTTTTCAGACGCCTCGGAGGATTATCAGGGATTGTTAAGGATGAAAGATTAAGAATTAATGGGTTAGGATGGTTAAAGAGTTTGGAATGAAAAGACGCATATCTGTTTTGGGCCAATTCTTTAACGAATGGGATGTTAAGGTCTTTGTGAATGAGTTTATTTGTAACGTAATAAGGAGCATCAAGAATAGGTATGAAATTTATTTTGTTTGGTTTCAACAAGAAACTAATATAATAATATAGTTTCGTTATCAGATTTAAACCTCCCGGAGCGAGAGACATTAGAACCTCAATACTAGAGTCTGAACAGCAACCCAGTTAAATAAAGGACATTGACATCGTTAAGTACTTCTCAGTTGGTTGTGCTCAGATGAAATCATTCCACTTCTCAAAATTGTTTTATAAGCAGGAAATCGTCATGAAACCATTAAATATTTTTTGTTTTTTAATACGTCTCTAACATTTGAACATCCTGATGAGTGGAACATGGGAGCAATAGAAAGCGAGGATTTCTTCCCTCCCCGCCATTAATTTAAAATTTGAAAACATACTTCAAACTGTGTTGAAATGTTTTGAGGTCAATAAATTGGCATTATCTAGATATGACTTTGTAAGAATAAAATAATATAAATTGTAGGAATATAATCTGGATAACGGTCTATAAAGGTAGGAAAAAGTAAAAAAATATTTTTTTTTTTTATTGACTTAAGTAAGTGCCACTTTTATTATAAATTTCACAGTTTATAATTTTTTTTTTTTAATTTGATTCTCTATCAACGTAAAATTAAATAGATATTAATATCAAATCTTATTCTCATTAAAATTGCCTGATAAGGCTTGAATAACGACTATTCAAAATAACATCCTCATAAACACCTTAGAGTTGATTTTCTGAAAAATTAACGATCTTTCATAAATAAATGTAATGAATAAACAAAAATTAAAGAAGAATTATATTCTTGAAAAAAAAGTATCTAACATATAAATAAATGTTATCATGTTTCCATAGTTGCTATGGGAATCGGTTTTTTAATTTGTAAGGTACTAGCAGACCCGAAAATTTTTTAATATTGCTACATTTGAGTATGTATATAGATACTGGTTAATGTTGTTTAAATAAATAATTTAAATTTTATCCATTAACCAGTCTCAAGAAAGTGTTTAAGATTATCAATAAAATAAGATAGAACTATATCCAGTATGAAGTAGTTCGAAATAGCTTTCAATAAAATAAAAGAAGGATTTTATTGTTATTTTTAGAAATTAGCCCTAATGTTATGTCAGAACTTTTATCATTATGTATTAAACTAGTTAAAGCAGAAGGAAAAATTGTTTACATCAAAGAATAGAAATTGTTGAATTGACGTGGGCAGAATAGCCTGCATGAAGTTTTGTTTTAAAATTATTTAGTTCAAAGATTGTCCCTGGAGATGGCCGAACTGGCCGAAACGGCGGACTTGTAAAGAAAATAAAATGTTTTGAGACTATAATAATATAATTTGAGACTATAAAATTTAAATTATTTATTTAAACAACATTAACCAGTCTCAAGAAAGTATTTAAGATTATAAAAAAATATTGTATTTTTATTTTATATTTTATTTTATTTTTTTTTACTTTTATCATGCCATAGGCGTTGATGACCAGAGGGTTTTACACCTTTAAGCAACAATCATCATCAACAACAACAAAATATTTATTCGTGCCGACGTTTCGAACAGAATTTCAGGTCTTCATCAGGGCTAAAAAATAAATATAACAACCATCATTCAGTGAAACATAAATATTAAAAGAAGTTAGTGAATTATTTCTTT
>NW_027115240.1:469479-478333 GCF_000696795.3 Halyomorpha halys | reverse complement strand
TTTATTCATTCTTTTCTTTTCTTTCATTATTTTTTCTTGTTTTCCTAACTGTTTTTAAGGCACGTCAGAACACATCAAAACTGCAGATCACTTCAGATATTTGAACATATCCAACTATCTTCTCTTTAATATGTAATCTTAATTATATAACTCGCATATATATAGCATATTAAAGGAAGTAGTTCAGATGTTTTTTTTTTCTGGAAGAGACCCCCATTCAAAGAGCACTGACGAAAATGAAGGTAATAGTAGGAAGTAATCCGTACCTACTATTTGCACGCAACGGACGTACGTTAATGGCAATGCATTTGATACGGGAAGAGGTCCCTTTGTGATAATGCAGCGAGACTTTGGCGATTGTTGGGGTACCCCTATAATCAAGCGAGGCCCAAATGGCTAGGTAGACAATAACACAAAGAGATGGGAATGAGTTCTTCGAACTTGCATTGAGGGTGACTTTGGTAAGGAGGTAATAATCTTATAAGGAACTGATATCGAGATGGTTTCATAAAATAATAAAACAATAACCTTAGCAACGATTAAATTAATAATAATCTAAATAAGTTGTTAATAACTGACCGTTGATATGAGGAGATAGTCGGGAGTGTAGTCAGCAAAGATATACAAATTTACAAAACTTATTTATATGTGCCGACGTTTCGATCTAAATTTCAAGCCTTCATCGGGGCTGAAAAAACAAAACGATATAACAACCTTAATTCAGGGAAAATTATAATAAACAAACGTGTAAATATATATAACGATAAATAAGGCAGATAGGAGTAGATACTAATAGAAGATAAAATATAATATATTGTAAGAAATATATAAAATAAATAATTAAATGGATATTTAACCTAGCAGCAGTTACAAAGATATCAGGAAAGATAATTAATAAAATAATTTTAACAATACATTATAATATTAGCAATAAATTATGTAAATTAAGTATGTTTTTCCGTGGCCTGTCGCTGCCTATTCTTAGGCTCTTAATGACGGGAACCATTTATATACAGTATTCAATACATATATGCTATAGTCGATTTTTTAATTTTGTAGCATTTATTCCTTTACTATTGCATTCCTTATGAGGAAGGCAGAGTGACATCAAACATTAACGTCTATATCATCAAATAATCATTTTCGTACAATACACTACAAAAGACAATAAAAATACTAATCTGTAATAAAATTTTCTCATATATTCTGAGGGAAAATATAAGACCTTTCAGTAGACCTAGGCATCCCATTCTGACAGCCCTGCAAAATGCGGCGAAACGTTGGTTAACAATTAATAGTTTTCTTTTACTATTTTGATAGCTTTATTGATCGCAACCCGGACTATCTTCCAACAATCAGACTTTTATAATGGACCAATAACCATGAAGACTTAGAAAATAGGATAAATTTATTTTTAAATTATCATAGAAATCATCGACAGCCTATGTTCTGTCAAATAGAGTATACTAATAATAAAATACATATATGTATATATTGAAATAATTTATTTTGTCGACAAAGAAAAATATTCAGCTAAAAACTGTATGAATACATCAAATGAGCAATAAAACATGAAAATTACAGGAATTTCAAGGTCAAGGAAAAGAGGACCAAGGGAGTGAGAAATTCAAACTAAAAATTGATTTACCATAACACAACGAACACAAGTAACATGGTAAATGGGAATCATGTTTCAGTCAAAAATATTTTTAGCATGCTGATAAAAGTTTTAAAAAAATAACACTTAACACTACTGGATAATGAAGAGGAGAGATGTTGAATTAAAATAGAATAAGTTTCACTAAACAAGGATAGTGTGCATTATTCGGAGGGATCGAAAACAGTTACAACAAAGAACATTTTTAAACACATACGTAAAGAAATATAAAAGTAGTAAAATCATAGTGTGGGACAACCATGAGAGAAAATTTTAATGTCTTATTGCCCATTGGGGCGTTGACTTTTTCATTGGCGGTCCCACAAAATGAAAAACTTGACCTCCCACCATGGTTAGAATAGGTTGGTCACCTGTAGATAACTAGGCAAACATCACCTTCGCTGTGGATTGTCTTAAAAAAAACCCTGCTCCAAATTATTAAAAAAAGGGACATTTTTGTATTATATTTATTTTTAGGAAATTAATTTTCATCCTTTTTTTCACTTCTTTATTTCTTTTCTACATCTAAAAAACGTTTCGGGCTTTTTTTCCCATTATCATTTTTAGACCCATCAGGGGACATTTTTATACTTCTGCTTAATTGTAACAGTTTTCGATCCTTTCGAATAACGCCCACTATTCTTGTTTAGTGAAACATATTCTTTTTTAATTCAACCGCTCTCTAATTGCTGTCATTCTCCAGTAGTTTTAAATGTTATTTTAAAACTTCTATCAGCATGTCAAAACATTTTGACTGAAACATGATTCCCATAGTTATGAAAGCTCACAGAAAAGTGATAAAATCATAGAGTGGGGCAATCATGAGAGAGGATCTTAATGACTTTTTACTGATTACTGATAAGTAAAGTAACTAAAATGAGAGTTTAGAAAAAAAGTGCAATTAAAAAAAAAAAAAAAAAAAAATTCAAAAACAGCTTGGGGCAAGAATTTGGCGTGGTTCGTGGAATCATTCATATTCATTATAACCCTTGAAATATTCAGTAAAACGAGCAACGAATCAGTCCAAGCATAAACTTAATTTTATGAATAGTCAATATTTAACGGGACAAATAATAAATTACAGACGGGACAGATTAAAATAAATTTTAAAAGGTAGAAGATAATAATTACATTATAAATAAAGTTTTAAAAATAAGAGGAAAAAATATATACAAAATAAAGGTTTTTGTGAAAACATTTATCCATTAATAATTATTCACAATTTTTGAACTTCTAGATCTCTTGTATCTCCGTAGACAAAGACCACAATTTTATTTCTTCTTTCCTAAGTCAATAACGGTATCAAAATAGTAAAAAAAAAAAAAAAAAAATCATAGTTAACTAACGTTTCAGGGGTGATAAGAGTGACGTTCTGATTCCAACTGACGGATTCAGCCCTGAGGAAGCCCTGCAAAGTAGGGGGAAATCTTGGTTAACAATAAATTTTTTTTTGATACCTTTATTGACCGCCACCTGGATTATCTTCCTTCAATCAAATCCTTTAATATTTTAAATAACATAAATTGAAGTTACTTTAAAAGGATGATTTTTTTTTTTAAATTCTTTATTTAAGGTTTGTTTCATGAGGATAAGAACCATCCGATATTGTAGAACACTCAAGTGTACACAGATTCACCGAGTTTGATCAAAATCGTAAGTCATTTTTGAGATTGGAGATCTATCAATGAGTTGATTCTCCACATGTTTGAATCATGTCACTATATCACCTTCAGAGAATTTACTAGTTGTATATATTTTTATACAGTAGTAAATAACAATAAATAAATTATATAAAAAAATAAAATATTTGAGACAATCCTAAAAACAACGCTTACACACATTTCTACTGATAACTCTTGAAATTTATCACAGTTGCAATACTTCACTTTCATTTTGTCGAAACGTCAATGGAATGTTCATAACGAACTGTATACAATTTTATCCCCCCCTCCCCCAACTTTGGTTGGCAAAATCATCAATTTTAACTCGTAGCTATATAGTTTTCATTCAAGCTCAAAAATTGGGGCGAATTAACTTATTTTGTATTCCCCCCGGGTTCTTGGACTATAAGTTACCGATTACCTCACAACTTATACGCTAACAACCAAGAAGGTTTTAACCGATTCAATCGGCCTTGTCCTGAACAAGTTGATGCCGGGCCAAGGATTTCATATCCTAATACCAAAGTATATTACAGGTAAATTTTGTTAAATTTATTACGAATTCATATAGTAAGCAATGACTGAAGTTTCCAAATACTTTAGGTAGATTAAATTATATAGTTTTCTAAAAGAAATTACTTTTAAATATTAATATAAGGAAAAGAATGGGGTATTCATAAAAATATTTTTGTAATAGTTCACATTTTTTTTTTGTTTTGAAGGTCACATGGGCTATCAGTTCTACTACTCAATTATGGCTTTGGTTTTTCAGATTTTTTTTCTGGATTAATTTTCTAGACCTGATAAAACTCGTAAAATTTGAGAAATATTTTTTTATTTATTTATTGCTATTTACAACTGTACATTATGATACATTTAGTAAATTTGATCTCAGTTAAAATGGAGTATTACAGGCGTGTAGAGAAACTACTCATTGGTAGCACTGTAATGACGTTTTGCATTAGCAGATCACGTGGCCATCTTCATTTCAGGCGCCTTGGAGGATTGTCAGGAATGGAAGAGGAAGCAAGGTTAGAAACTAGTGGATTTGGGTGGTTAGGGAGTTTGTAATGGAAGGAGTGATATCTGGTTCGGGTTAGATCGGTTACATATGGAACATTAAGGTCTTTATGTATGATTTTATTTGTGACAAAGTAAGGAGTATTATTGAGAAATCTAGAAATTAGCCAGTTCATATTTTAATTAAAAAATATTAAAGATCTTTTTTTACTTCAAGGGGGTAAACCTTAGTTTCCATAAATATCGTGTCACCTCAACTTCCAAGAACGGCCGTGAAACAAAGGCTCAAGGCCAGCTGGTAATTATTTTCACACTTCACAGAAAACATGTCTTCAGTTTGTCGACACGCAAGGTGGAAAACTAACTTAAATCTGTACATTTGACTTTATACAGTTCATGGCTTTAAGGACCTGATTTTTGTTTTTAATATTTATTAGGTCGTTAACGTAGAAGGAATATATCTGTTAACAAAATAAATATTAATAATTTTTTGTTGAAATTTCAACTTTTGGTATCTATACGAAAATCTATCTATTCTCACAATGAATAGAAGAAAGTATAACTAACAAACTGATCATACAGTCTATAATCAACCGAATACAAAATTATTTTATACTATTAATGAAAGTTTTAAATTTAACATTCATGTACATGCAGATGTGACCTGCAAAACTCGCTTACCCATTTTATATAAACATAAAGATGACGGCTATGAGGCTCCAGTGAAAGAAATGTGCAATACTACCTGTATACCATGAATAATCAAGAGAAAAACCAAGGTTATTTTCGAAATTCCCAATATCTGTCTGACCTTCATTCAAGAAACTTGAATAAAAAAGTTCGGATGGAGAGAATTTTGTAGTTTACACCATCATATATAAAAATGTTATTATTTCTTTAAACAAACAAAATATACATATAAACAAATATTTTTTGTTTAGTTTATAGTTGTCCCAGATGCTGGGAGAGAAGCGCTGAGATCTCTAGAAGCCCTGCTTTACCTTTTACATGCGGGGAGAAAAGCTTGGAACAGAGCTCACAAGGTTGAAAGTAAATATTATATATACGAATGGATGTGTGTCAGATATATTTATTTTATATATAATTAAAATTAATTTTCTTTATCATATGTATAACCTTTTCTATTACATTTTTTTTTTTTTAATTTTTTGTATATTGTCATAATTTAATCTTTTTAGTCTGTTTAAATGTGGTATGAATGAATACTTAGAACTCTGATACTTACTGCCTTTGATAGTCGCAGCTTGTATTATCTATAAAAAAAAAAGATAAGGAGAACGGGGACTAATCCGAGCAAATAACCTACTAGAAGCACTTGAGCGATCCTACGACCCTAATCATAGGGTGTAACAAGATGGTGATAAGAAGATAACATAATTCGGAGCCATGCGTCATAACGCAACTAGCTATGAATCCGACCAGAAATCGAGGTTCACTTCAGAGCACCCCAACCTGTTGCCAGAACTAATAACCATTCCAAGGGGAAGTCCTCAAATCCTAAGGAACACTCGGACGGAAACTGATGGCTTTGAATGATACGGATCCCATTGGTGGAGGGGTCTCGTGAGAGCAGGTTCTGCAGACTGGTTTCTCGGCCATAACGGGCGAGTCATGACGTTCTCTTGTAAGGAAACTTGCCATCGAAAATTCCTCATCCTCAATCCCCTTGTTGTATCATTCAACTCTCAAATAATTTTAACAGTAGTAATAAAAAGATTTATTATATATTCTCAACCTTAACGAAGGCATAAAGATTGCTTGAACTCACGTAATATTCTAGATTTAATTACAACATAACATTATTAAATTATAAAAAATAATAAATATAAATTACAAGTTTAAATTTTAAATGAATCAAACATTGAAAATCTTATTATACAAACCTTTCCGCTGAAAACTCTCTTAAAAATTATTTTATTTTTATTTATTTATTGATAGATATTACAATCTGCCACACAGTTGTGAGTAATAGGTAATAGTGATGAATGATCTCATACATACTAAAATAAAAAAAAAATAAATAAAGAAATAAATAAAATTCCCTTATTGGTTTGTCGTTTCAGATTGAATTTGACTATATTATATCAGAGCAGGGCAGAATAACTAAGCATTTTAAATAGTAAATGTGATATTGTGAAATTAATTCAGATATGCTAATAATTAAACAATTCTGTTTATAAAATTATTAATTATAAGTTTGTAATAAAAGCTGTTATTTAATAGATTGCGAAATGTTGGACATTTAAAATAATTAATAAAGAATGTTGGGACAAGGTGAATATAATTTATTTCAATTAAATAATAAAATAAATTTAAAAAGGAAAATAATAACATGGTGTTAACTGTACCCCAAGTTTTTTTGAAGATGAAGCTGAAAATGACTGACGGAAGAGAAGCGTAGATTGGCAATATCCAGTCCAGTCAGGGTTATGGGAAGCAACTACTAGTTATTTTATATCCCTAATATAAACTCAAGATAAGGCATAGAGTTGGGTGACACTAGTAACCCATGCGCCTACTCCAGTTTTAGGGATCTACACATGAGAAAATCTTTCACCACACAGGGAACAAACTGTCGTGATAGTGCGTTTTATCTTAGTTCAGACCAAAGATTCCTGCGATATAATGGTTCTAGTAACAGTAACAATAATTGATAAAAAATAATTAATTAATTAGAACTCGGGAGCTAGTTATTAACGTTAACGTTTAAATTTAATCCCGAGTTTCGAGGTAAGAAGTTCAAACGTAGAGAAGATAACGGCCACCTTGTTGTCATTCATAAAGCCACGCTCTTCTTTAAATTATTATAGACTGCATAATTAACATTGGCTATAAATGAAGATAACACAATAATATTTTCTTTTGTAACTATTAGTAGGCGATAAGCTCAGATGTTTAGTGTTTTCGAACGTGTTATAGACTATAAACTCCCATGTTTTTAGAACCTAACCCTAGAAGTTTATATTTAGTGTGTAAGGTTGGGTTGTTTTTTTTTTTTTTTAATTTTGCCAGTACTACATTTTTTTTTTATGTCTGCTTTTTCGGAATATATATTATGAATGAATACTTAAGACACTAATACTCATTGCCCTTAATTGTAGAATAATGTATTATTATTCATTAATATGAGATATATATATCCTTCTCTATCTCTACTCACTATAAATAAATCGAGTTAGGTTTGATCTGTGCTTAATTTGTGCTTTACATCAGAAACGTTAATGTTTAAGGCTTTAGAGCACAGGGCCCGGGACGTTTTGAAAGAAGAAAAAAGTCGAGAGTATTAATTTATAATAAAAAAAAAAAAAAAAGAAAAAACTAGCTCAAAAATTGTTACAGAAGTACAGGAGGAGAGACAAAACTTATTTGATACAATAATTTTCAGCATATTGAGCTTGAGATTTTGACGGAAATACATTTCAATCAAGAGGAAACAAAAAAAAAAAAAAAAAAACATTTTTTCCATTCAAGAACTTATTTTCGTAATTTAATAAAACGACTAATGTGTTTTTATGAACATTGTCCATCTATATGAACCATAGAACTATCAGCCGTCCAACAATACGTTAAAGATCGATAGTAAAAATTTATAATTGTAGCTAAAAATTCTAGAATAAATGACAATAATAAATTAAATATACACATTAGATGATTACAATGATATAATTATAGTAGATTACAACCATATAATGAATATTAGATTGTATTTGTATCTCTTATAGGATTTTGTGAAGGTGCACTAGAGATTCGATTTTGGAATAATCCTGCATTATCACTAAATATATCTGTTTCTTAAACTGCTAGTCTATTTATACCCACCTCAATTTTTTTAGTAAATTAGAGTAATAGTTTGGAATAAATAGAACTAAATAAAAATTTATTTTGATACAATATAGCATAATGCAATTTTTAAGATTGATAGTTAAAAAATAAAATAAAACTAACAGGTCGGGCGAAGTCAAACGGATCCAAAACCTTTTTTTTAATTTTGTCATATTTTACTTACTTTAAATAATTTCCAAACTGAATGTTTTTTTTTTTAAAAGAATTATCAATGACAGATTTTAGTCACTTTTGTTTTATATTTTTTATAATTTAATCTAAATAATTGACTTTGCTTAATAGAATGAAGGAATAACTTAATACCATCGTTCATGGACAATTGGAGTTCTAGCAGTGGTCAGATGCTCCACTAAGTGTTTGCGGCTTTAGCCCACTTGCTCAGCCTCCACTGGCTCATTACCAGTGACGCGGTGTGTGGGATGCGCTGGGATCTCAAAGAGCTCTGCTCTACCTCTCATACGTGGGGGATATAGTGAGCTCCGGGATCCTCATGTCAATAGTGTAAATATTGTATATAAAATTTATTTATTTTAATTATTATTCTATTTTATTTATTTATTATTTCTTGGACATAGTTCGATTATTTCTTTATCTTTCCGTTCAGTTTTTGTATATATTTAGAGAGAGTTTTTATTTATTTTCTATGTATTTT
>NW_027115240.1:461441-465624 GCF_000696795.3 Halyomorpha halys | reverse complement strand
ACTCTAAAAACAGTTTACAATATAAGGTCACGAGGCCATCTTCTTTTCAGGCGCCTCGGAGGATTGCCAGGAATGGAAGAGGAAGCAAGGTTAGAAACGAGTGGGTTTGGGTGGTTAGGGAGTTTATTATGGAAGGAATAATATCAGGTTCGGGCTCTTAAAAATCAGACTTTAAAAAAATCCTCCCATCAATTTTTCGGTCGACTATTAGAATGTTTACCCAGGGGTTAAGGACTGATTACGTTTTTAATGATTTCTTCGATCCATTGTGAACAATTTACACTTACAGTCAAAATCTAGGTACGCTGAGCTTTATCCTTCGAGAGAAAATCATGTTTTCTTTGTTATTAATGGCTGCTTGTATGTCTCTCAGCTTAAACTATGACCAAATGTAGATCCCAATCCCCAAAAATCAATTTTTATATTTTTTTTAAAGGAAAGAATAAAATTTTGTTAATTGTTATCCTTTATTTTAGGATAATTTAACGTATTATCGTTAGTTGTGATGGTTTTTACTGTAACTATCAATCTCTTAGGTAATTAATTCGATGGCATTACCCTGCCAAAATACCTGATCTACTTCTCCACTCCAGTTGGTAAAATGACGGATTGATGTGTCAATAGACATTTAGAAAATTAATGCATTAGGAATAATAATAATAATATCAAATAGTAGAAAACAATATTATTATTGATCTACCATCAGTGCATTGGTCAAAGAAACTACCTCTTTTAAACATCCATAAATGTTTTTAAAAAAATTAACTTTATCTATATTAATATAAAAAAAACCAGAGTTCAGGAAATTCTCTGTGGTTTAGGACTAGTTAAATATATGTAAACATCATTTAATTTTTTTTTGTTTATTTACTGAAATTTTCAACTGCAAAACATAAAAATACAAGTAAATGTCGTAAATGACATGATACAGTCTTGTAGAAAATTTACTCATAGGAAGAATTCCAATAACATTCCTAGAGTAAAAGGCATCGAGGCTATCTTCTTTTGAGGATTATTAGGTGTTAAAGAGGAAGCAAGAGAAACAAGGCTAGAAAAAGGTGAGTTTGGGTGGTTAGGGATTGGATGTCATGAAGGGTCCATTGATATTTGGTTCTGAAATTGAGGTCCTTATCGACGATTTTGTGTATAACAAAGTAAGGAGCATTAAGGATTTTACGAAGGATTCTGGATTGTAAAGATTGGATACGAGAGGAATTCGATGGTTTATTGGATCACTCAAAGCTCAACTCTGCAAGTCCAAATATGTCTTATTATGGTCACGTAAATGACTCATTTGTTATTAACAGGAAGTTTAGACCGTTTGTCTTGTAAGTTCTGTAATAGTCAGAATCGAATTAGTCCTGTCTTTTCAGTCTTGTGTGAGAATTCCAAGTCAGTCTTTTGTCCAGATGTAGTCCGAAGTAGCGGATCTGTTCGACGAGGATAAGAATTATTGTACTTAAAAATCTATTTATCGCGATTTACGAAAAAATAAAAATCGGATGGTATAGCTATCTGTCCTATTAATAAATTATTTTTGACGATTCCAATATCCAACAATATCAGATGTGAAATGACACCTAATAAAGTGCAGATCCGTTCTTAGACCACTGATAATTTTTATTTTATTTTTGACACTGAGAATAATAAATCAACGATAGCATTATCGGCACGATAACAGGACGTGTAAGATTTATTCCAAATTATTATGAAAGGAATCGAATCCTATTCTAAGAAAATAATTGGTATCGCAATTCATTGCCTTATCAAGGCACCCAGACTTTGGAGGATTATCCAAATGAGTTTCTAAGCGAAGCGAGTCGGACTTAAGAAATCGAATGAAGTATTTACTTTTGAGAGCCTGATCTAATATGGAAGGACAATGGGGATGGGGATATTTTCCAGACCGTCTTGAGGGGATTCCATTTTGCATGCCGTTATCGGCAGGGCCACATTCTGGGGATTCTTTTGGTCTTATCCCTTTAATACACCTCGTTGCCATAATTAATTACTGATGAGAACAAAAAAGAAAAAAACTGCTTATTCCGCGAATAAAGAAATCTTTTAAAGAAATATTCAACCAAGAATGAAAAGACTGATAAAAATCAAGATAAATTATAATAAAAGGTCGATGGTCTCAGTGCAGTCAAAAATAAATTCAAATAGTATGCCAACGTTTCGCCCCACTTTGCAGGGCTTCATCAGGGTTGAAAAAAAGATAGAACAAAAAAAAAATATTATAACCAGAGTAAGAGTATAATATAAAATAAAGGAATATTTGATAAAATGTTAAAATTATATAAAAGTGAGCAAAGCAAGTTAAATAAAATAGAAATGAGACGTATAAAAATAGGTATAAATAGTAAAAAAAAAAAAGAATTTTTAGAATGAACAGTGGAATAAAAAAAGAAAAGTATAATAGATGTAAAAAAAAAATAATAAAAATAGTGGAACTAAAAAACGGAAATAAGGCATAAAAAAACAATCGTAGGTCTATAAAGTGAGCTAAAAAGTGAAGGAAGGCTGAGAAGTGGCTGAGGAGTAGGGAGAAAGACCGTTATATATAAAAGAGAAATAAAAACAAAATATTCTACAAATATAAAATTATAGTAAAGTAGGATAATAATAGGAAATAAATAAAATAATACGAAACATGAAAGAAAATAAATAAAGTTGAAGAGATGTACAGAAGTGTTGATTTATACGATTAATGTGAAGTAATCATTATGGAATTAAAATAAATAGGAGGTGCAATAAATATTTATATTTATTATTGCATTTTTTTTAATTTATACTTTGTACATCTTATTTTTATTTTATTTAATTTACTGTGCTTATTTTTATATTATAACATTGTTTACTTTATATTTTATGTCATCTTATGTAAATATACATTTACAATATATTTAGTTTTTCTATCTTGTTTTTAGACCTGATGGTAGCCATGTAAATTAGAGCGAAACGATGGCACAATTGTTATACTATTTGAGTTGCTTTTTGGAACACATCTGAACCATATTCCTTTTATAAATTAAATACAGTCAATGAACGACCTTCCAAAATAATTATTATCATTAAATGTTTAACATCCATAAAGGTAGGCTCCGTACTAGCGATAAATGATTTCAATAGAACTTATTTTAGTGATAAGGTCGAAAAATATTGGACACCTGTTGGAGAGTTCTTGCCAATCACCTATGTACTACTGAACATTTTTTGAGACTTGTCTATTTGAACACATGGGACATTAAACGTGAATTTTGTTGAAAACTCAGATTCGAAATTGCAAGTAAGGAAGTACTGTTGTGCAAGGAGGTGATTTGGTCAAAATCACGCTCGACCACCAGATTTTTACTCAATTTAAAGTACCCACTTTCAGGGTTAGGGAGCCCTCCTATTTGATATATATAGTAAAAAAAATTATGTTTTAACCCTGACGTGAGAAATCATAATTATTTCAATAATAAAGTTACAAATGTATTTATTACTACGAAAAATGTTTAAAGGATAAGAGTTCATAAAAATAATTAGTGTACAAGCCTGAAAATAAAATAAAATTACATATTAGTATAAATTTTCTTATATCTGTTTCGAGACTGAGAGAGAAAGAAATACTTTATTCATGCTGCCCAAATATATCGGGTTGCCACATTACACAGCATAGTGATCAATCCGTGACTGGACAAATATAAGTTACATATTTTTACATGATATAATATAATACATTATTATTCAATTGATATAAGTTATATTAATTCATCCAAAAATAAACATAGTTTTGATTATGATAACAAAATGATTTTTCAAAAAGAAAAAAATGCTTTCAAGTGAAAAATAATCGAGGCTATTTATATATAGGAAAATATTAATTATACAGTTAATTCTAAATTAGACGAGGAATTTGAACCAACATTATGCAGAAATTTTAAGTGAAATAGATTTGTGATTAATACGGTTAAATTTTAGGTTAATATTTATAATTGAGTTTGATAGGTTTTTCGGTAATAAAATAAATAAGATATAATACAAAATATAGTTTGAAATAAATTGATAATATGTTTGAATTGATTGAACTGATATTAGTGCAATTGGAAGATTGATAGTTGAGAGTATGTAATAGATTGTAGAGATAATCCAGGAGGCGGTTAAGCTAGGTACAAAATAATAAAAAAATAAATAAATA
>NW_027115240.1:453554-458968 GCF_000696795.3 Halyomorpha halys | reverse complement strand
ATATTTTTTTTTTTATTTGTTTATTTATTTTTATTCTTATGTTATTTTATTTTAGTATAAATGCAATAGGTTATCACTATTACTAATTTCCATGGCAGATTGAAATATTTATCAATAAAAAAAAAATCACTTAAAAGTTCAATTCTGGTTAATTTATTTCTGATTAAAAGAGCTAATTGTTAAATACATTTATGCATGTGTATGTATAACGTATACATATATAAATAATAACTTTTCAAATTTCAACAGTATTTATTTTCGCTTTGAAGTACTATGTAATGTATTGGATTTTCAGCCCATTCCAAGACTGAATGGCTGACATCATTTAAAATAATTATCAACCAATTATTCATTTAAAGATATTGCAACAATTATTTATTCATCAAAAGTATAAAAAGTGACATTTAAATCCTGATAAAAATGGGGATGTGTCAACTGTGTACTACAAGGTGACGGGGTTTCAACTTGTTGCGCAGAAAGAACCAAGTGGAAATAACCAAGAAATGATTCAATGCTTGTTGTGCAATCTGCATCATGCACAATCGCATGCTTATGTAATTTCATTTGATGCATTAAGAAATTAAACCTTCCCATCTCCATTCACTACTATTGTATTATTAAATTACCGCAAAGAAATTCAAATTGACTAAAAAAAAAAAATGAAATGAAGGGATAACAAATATGTCCCGCGTTTTTCGTTAAGCGAATAGTAAAAACCATTATGTACACTTACTCACATTAAACATGACAACAAAGTATCATACATTAAGGATATGAAAAAATATTTAGAGAAAAATAGAGAACAAATAAAAAAAAAATGTTTAGCGATTTTTCAAAACTTGTACGCTATATACATTATTATAAGGTGAAGAAATTTTATTGAATGCATAACTTGAATTAATTATGAATCTTGTGTAGTTTCCTTGAAAATTTGTACTTAACATAGTTACTTATAATCCTTGGAAAAATCATTTTTAAAAATTAATTTTTAAAGTCTTGTTAGTTAATCAACATGATTTTCATAATTCTGTGTGCGTGGGCCCATATGTCGGTGGGAAGTTTTATTCTCCTATTATTAAAATAATACTATAGAATATTATTTTATTTAATACACTTTGAAATAGTATTATGGAATTAAAATGATTACAGCGTGTAACAAATAAAATATAATCAATTTTAAATTACAGAGAGGAAAGCATTTGTAATATTAAATAATAATTCCATCATGTATGTTTAATTCCATATTCTGGAGAAGATATATCCTAAACAGGATGTAAATAAGTATTACAAAAAAAAAATAAGGAACATCCTTCGAAATTCGATAAATCGATGTGTACTGTATCAAAATATCAACATACTAAATAATATAGCAATATATTTGTAAATGTTAGTTTTATCAATGTTATAAATTTTTAAGTATATTTGATGTTTTTGTAGAATTTATTTTACAGAACGGGACATCAAATTAATAAATATTAATATAACATTTTTTTTAATGTGTTTTATCTGTTATGAAAAAATATGTTTTTGTGATTTTTTTAAACATTTAAAATATAACAATATTTTGAGTTTCTGAATCCATATTCATATACATGAAAGTATATATGACTTTTAATGTCATAAAGTTTTATGAAACTTTTAATGATTAAAGTCAAATATGGAAAGAAGGAAATAAAAAAAAAATCTAACTAAAAAATATACATATATAGTTATGCATTGTACATAAATAACTCGAACATAGTTACTGCACTGCATATTTAGTTGTGCTCCGTAGAAAACATTGCATTCCCATCACTTGACAAACATAGTGTATCTCACTCCGATATATTTGTAATTTTGTTTATTATTTGTTCACATAAAGAGTGGGGGCAACTAAGGACGGTTAAAAAAATTAAATGAACATACATAAATGATATTTAGAATATTTTAAGGCATATTATAGGATTGGTGTATTGTGTATGAGGATAATTATTTTACATGCAATGGGTTTGTTGTGTTTAAAAATCAACTAAATAACGAACAATATCATTTTTAATAGTGGAATTTTTTTTTAGCGGGGAAATACAAAGTATTAAACCTTGATTTTTATGGTAAAAAAAATTAAATGGTCTCTTATAAATATGGAAATTTGAAACGATAAAAAGATGCTTTTTAAAAATAATTTCGAAGAAAACATTCAATGATTATCTTCCTTAAAGCGAGAAGTGGCTCTAAACTAGTTTGGTGTAGGAAGGTCAGAGAGTGGTTTGGAGCAGTACAGACAACTTCCATTTAAATGCATTCCAACGTTTATTGTTTTTTATTTTGAATTTGTAACTGAATATATGAGTAACATGTTTTACTTTTTGCTTTTCTTATATTATAAAATTATTCCATTTTATATGACCATTAATATGTATATATGGAATCTTTTATTATTTTTTTAATGGTCAATTTTAAAACAAAAAAAATCAAATGAAAGATTTTTTTTTTTAAAGTAGGCTAGTACAAAAAATAAATAGTCATATTTGAATCTTTAAATTAAATACTCAGATAAATTAATCTATGACAAAGTAATGTGTTTCACAGATTTATCTTCAAACTGAGTACTGGATGATTTCAAACTTATCTTTTGAAACTACATACTTATTTTTCAAGAAAAACAATAAAAGATAAGATCATTTATCACAGCTAATTTAAATGGTTTAAATATTAATTATAGTTGACTATAAAATATGGATTAGCTTTCGGCAAGCTGGAATATTGCTGAAATCCAAATATAGCCGTTAGAGAACTTGCAGAATACAATTTCTAATAAATTCCAGCTAAATATCATAACACGATTAAATATAACTCGCAATTTTATCTAACCGTCCGTTTATGTGATTACCTTTTTACGCTTCGGATACGTGCATAATTAATGTACTGGTACCGTTACGTTCAAAGGTCACGGCATGGTCGCTCTCATCTGGCAAGAACAACTGTTAGCACAAAACAAAAATGACCGAGTAAAATTCAGATAATTTTTTATTTATTTATTCGGCTTATAGTATTTTTAGATAAGATGAAAAGTGAATTGGTACAAATTTATAAATTATTTCGGTTATTTAATTTATTTTTAATTTTATTTTTGATATTAATTTTTTTTTAAATATTTATTTTTATTAAATTCTTGTATTGTTTTTTAATAATATTCGGAATAGGATAAAGTAAAAATTTTAGGTAATGTTTACGAGGGAAACTTGTCTTCCTAAAGATAGGAACTTAAGATGGGCTTACCTTTCGAGAAGATACGTCGTAATCTGTATCCTTTGTGTTATTGGTTACCGAAGACAATCCAGCATTTTGACACAAGAAACACAAAACACCCACGACACAGAGGCGGAGGAAAGGCGGGCGTAGATACTACCTGGAAGGCGACATCCCGAAGACTGGCGTGGCAGCGGAGTCACGGCTCGCCCCTCCCCACGTACGTAGACCTGGGGTGCAACCCTACAAGGACGCTACTATTCATCCAGTGTCTGACTCCCAACGAGGGACTTTCAATAGGGAGTTCTCAATAGGATCCCTACCATTAGATCCGCTGTTTTTAATTATGGTGTTATGTGGTACTAACGATGAACAATAAATTAACAAATAGATTAAAAAACATTAATAAACTATAACACGAAAGAATCCATAAACAAAACTCCAATATAATCAGACTGTTCTAAATTGTCTTCTAGGTGAACATTGAATATTATTAAACCTCTAAAGGCGATATTACAACATATTCCTACAATATAGTTATACAAATTATTCTCATTAATTAATGAGAGAAAAAAAATTCAATAATTATCTATATTTAATAAGTCTTTTTTAAATATTGATGTGAGATGTACAATTTCTGGATTACATTGATGTATCTTTTTTACTTTCACCTTCCACCTATGTTAAATCTACAGTGTGTTTCAGAATTTAGTTTCCTAACTGAAAATATAATTTAAAGATTTCAAAACAAAAAAAAATTCTCTACGAAGATATATCCGTTAAATGTTTGCTCAGGAAATCTTTACGAATAAAGATTTACATTGTTATGAATAATTTAGGTTATAATAAATAAATTAACACCTATTAAAATTACTTTATGAATGAAATTTAAACATTAACTCGTTAAGAGTGACTACTTCGAGCATTAAGACAGCCTCAGCATCTTTCTTCCACACTGTATAAGTGTTTAAAGAATTTTTTTTTTTGGGATGACATTAAGTGAAAAGTCTCTCCTAGCACAATCGACGATATTAATTCTTTATAGATGATAATTGAAACAGTGACATACACCCAGTGATGGAACTGTGGAAAAAAGATGCCGAGCCTGTCAATTATTGCTCAAGGTAATCACATTGAACAACATTTAATATGAATGTTATAGTTTATATTTAATTAATGCAGTTAGAACAAATATTAATTTATTTATTTCAACCTTAATAGTTCATAATAATGTCGTAAACATAAATGTCATACGTAACTAAAATTACAAATTTTAGGTAGGTGTATTTCTAAGATGTTAAACCAACTTATTTGTTTTTTTCGACGAACCTAAAGTGGCACTTTACAGAATAGATTTTACACTTTTTTAGGATCATATAAAAAACGACTCGAACGATTTTGATTAATGTCGGTAAATCAATGTAAAATTAAGTGATATTCAATACCAGGTAGGTCTTATGCTCATTGAAATATTCTACTATAAGAGGGCTTAAATGACAACTTGTTAAAAAATTTCCTCTAAAATATCTTTGGTTTTGTTTATTTGAAATAAATAACCAATACGGATTGTCAGCAATAATGAAGAATGATTAAATACGAAATATAAAAGAATTTGATAAATAATTAAATAAAAAAAAAGGAAAAATAAAGACTGGAGTTCAAATTCTTCTATCTGCACATATTACCTTTTTTTTCTTTAATTATTTATCAAATACTCTAATATTTAGTTTTTATCCACTTTTTATTATTGCTGAAAGTGAAAACTAGTTGCTTTTGGGCGTAAAACCCTGAGGTCATCAATGCCCATGTTTAGCGCTTTATAATTCTATTTCATTTATATTTATAATTCTATTTAACTTTATTTTTCTCTTTAAATAATTACGAAAAAAAATTTAAATAATTACTTCTTTTGGAATTTTTGATTACGTATAACAGATTTTCTGGTTTAAATCTTATTCAAAAGGCTATTCTTTTTTAAGAAAACCAAAACCATTTCCACGTTCTTTTGGTCATCATTCAGAGCATCCGATACACTCGGTCCTACTCCCAATCTACTCAAGTTCGCGGAATAGAAATGACATTTCTCATATATGTGACTGATCGTAAGTACACTGTTGCAGTATTGACATCTTGGCGGTGGCTGCTTATGATCAGATATGTAGTGAATACAAGTCATTATATATATA
>NW_027115240.1:449554-453504 GCF_000696795.3 Halyomorpha halys | reverse complement strand
TAGGAGGGTGAATTCCGGAGAGCGAATTTGTTGATCGGGTGAATTAAAAAATTATGAAGTGGTGAAATTGGAGGAGCAGAAATGAGAAAGAAAAATAGGAATGAATTGAAACATTTGTATTTGTTGTACAGACTGAAATTGATTGTAAAAGGAAACTGTAGGGGAAAAAAAAATTGTTTATTATATCTTATTATACCATGTAATTATATGTAATTTATATATGTCCGGTTACGGATTGATAAGTATGCTATGTGATATTGGAACCTGATATATTTAGGCAGCATAGATGAATAAAGTATTTCTCTCTCTCTCTATTTTTACATATAAAGATAGATAATGGAGGTTAAATAAATTGGGTATTAAATGTCTTTTCAGAAACCTTGTAAGAGTTTTATTTGCCATTATCATTCGTAGAATAATATTTATTACAGAACAATAAAAGTATTTGTTTTGTACTAAATATTTTGTAACGGATCGGGTTGCTGCTACGCTAAACCCATTACGTGTAATCGTTTGCTACAGAATTGAATTTAACGAGTGAATTGAATCTTCAATTGCATATATCTAAAAAAATATTGAGCAGTGGCCCCTGTAACAATATATCTTTATCAACAGAAAACTAAATCTACATCTCACAAAATTTGAACTAAACCCATGACTTCAAGACCTTACTCTCTCCTTGTAAGAGTATTTATTATTATTAATTTAAAAAAATGTCCTACACAAATAAAATATGAATAGTTGAAATCTGATTTCCAGAACACGTTGCCTAATTTTATTTTTATTAATAATTGTCATTCTTCATTAAGACAAGCATATTTTTTAAAGCTGCTTTTATTAATTATTATATACATGTAGAGTTTGCCATAAGAAAATCATGGACAGCCATACAGCAATAATAAATTTTTCTGTAAAATCGTTTATTTAAAAAATAAAATGTGTCTTTTTATTGTATCTAAATCAATAAAAATATTTGTATTTTTCAAAGAAGAGAAAATCTTGAGGGAATAATATCGACAGGGACTAAAGAACTTGCTAGTGGACCAATTGTTAGAGGAATGTCTGGACTCCAGAAACTTCCAGAGAGTTCGGCCAAATTAGTACTGATGAAGGCAGTTCCCTTCATGGTGAGTATCTGATTATTGCATATTTTATCTGAGGACAATATTAACTATAGCGAAGAAAATATAAAACTTTGAAATTAAAAATAAAAAGTTCTGATCAAACGTTGGTCCAAGTCCAACATAATTTGGCCAGATGAATTAAAGAACTATTAAAGTTTATTTTTACAAAAAGTAATAAATACAAAAAAGGGTATATATATATATATATATATATATATAATGACTTGTATTCACTACATATCTGATCATAAGCAGCCACCGCCAAGATGTCAATACTGCAACAGTGTACTGTATATATAGAATTGACCGTATAACTTTAAATATATGAAGATGGTCAGGGTTGCGGTCAAAAAAGTACAAACAGTTTTTAACTATTTAATGACGTTTCGCCCCTTTTAGCAGGGCTTCATCAGGGCTAAAAAGATACTAAGAACATTAAAAGAATAAGATACAATAACGTAAATTAAGGTAGGTTACATATTATCTAAAAATTAAGTGATAAGAGGATTATGTATAAATAAAAGGAAGAGGGACATAAAATAGTATTAATATAAAATAAACGCGAATAAACAATGATTTGAATAAAAAATTGTAAAAATGGTAAGAATAAAAATTAAAAAATACGTAAAATATACAGTTAAAAAAGTAAAGGAGAGGTATATATAAAAAAAAAGTATATGTGGGAACACACTAAAATTGGGAAATTTAAACACACTAACAGACGGAGAATGAAGAAGAAAGTTGAGATTAAATAAAGGTCGTCAAAGATTAAATAAAGGTCGTCAAAGAATAAATATAAATAAAATTAATAATGATGATATTAAATGATGATAAATGAGCAAAGAAAAAATCAGGACCACCTACCTGTTCAAAGTAGGTTAAACAATTTTTTATAGACAATAAATCGGAAGCGTGGAAGAGTGGAGGGTAGGTGGCCAGCCGTTTAGCGGTTATATTCCTATTTTAAATACGTCGTGTATACAGGAAATAGTCATAAAAATATGACGAAAAATGAAAAAATATAAAAGAAAGATACAGGAAATATGATAATAATAATTTTCTATTCTAGGAATAACTAAGTAACTTTTTAACCCTGATGAAACCCTGCAAAGTTCGCCGAAACGTCGAACATTAAATAGTTACAAAGTGTTTGTTCTTTTTTGACCGCGACCCATCTTTTAAAAACTAGTTATTTATTTCAAATAAGCAAAATTAATTTGTCATTTAAGCCAGGTTAGACTATCTAGATGATGATGAAAACTATCTAACGTTATTGGCCGCGTGATTCGCCGAGTTTATTCAAAATCGTTAGAGCCGTTTCGGAGAAAATCGAAAAATTGGAAAAATCAATTCTATAGATAGGCACTTCGGGTCAGTCAATTTCAGGGAAAACGTTGTTGTCACATCTCAAGCATATACCCGCGTTAAATATTTAATTTCAGTTTTTTTAAGACTTTTTGTTTTTTGAGCTTGACTGTTCACACACAGATACAAATCATTTTGCTAAACTTTGTTATTTGAACTTAAAAGTGTATTTCCATTTAAAACTTTAAATTTGTAATGCATTTCCTTACTATATATTCCATATAAAGGCAAATTAAAGTAAAACCTTAAGATGGGATGCCATTATCAATTCCTACTACTTTTTTTCTATCAGATACTACCAAACGTTATGTGAGCGAGGTCAAATGAATATTAATCTCAGATCGACGTCTTGTAGCACATAAATAAATAATACTGCGACACTGGCAGTCGGGCATCGTGTATTTCTTTCCGGTCGTATCAAACATTTCATTAGTGTGACGAAACTTTTTTCCAAGTTATCGACATATTAGAAACTTATACCTTACTCCTAATACCCTGTTATTGGCTACTAAAAAAATAAATATTGATGAACTAAAAACCTATTTCTATTGTGATATGAAAACATAAACATTAAGTGTTGTCTTCCATCAACGCTTGGGAGGATTATTATTAAGCCCGAAAAATAAACAGTTTTATTTATTTTTCTTAAGTTAAATTTTCATTAACATATTTTTAATACACAATAACTAGGGATTACAAAACTTGGGGTACTTATAATTCAATATAAATATCGAATTATTTACCACAAGGGCGTACTCGGGATCAAAACTGGGGTGGGGGAGCTAATATATTAAGCCATAGTCAAACAGTTGGGGGGGGGGGAATGACGGTCAGCACGGAAAAGAATAATGGAACCAAAATTTTAAGAACATTATTTATAACTGTGGCAGTTCTTTATTAGTTATTCAATTTAGTATTGGCTTGAAAAAAAAAATATTTATAAAATAAATAATTTAATTTCTATCCATTTTAGTCTCAACACATTTTATATTTCTTATAAGTCCGACGTTTCGGCCAATCTGGATTCTCAGGGACAATCTACTTAATACAATTTTGGAACTATGTGATTTAAAAACTCGACTCCATGGAGTCGATATTCTTGATGGATATTCTTCCCAGGTCAAAACAATTTCTAATTAGTCAATATTCACATTATAACTAAAATTAAAATCAGTTATCACAGTCACTATTTGTTAAAACTTTATCACAACAATCAAATAAAATGTGTTGAGACTAAAATGGATAGAAATTAAATTATTTATTTATTTATAATCTTTAAATTTCTTTCTTGAGACTGGCAATTTTTTTACTAAATAATTCAACACACTATCCAAATTTTAGTCTCAAAACATTTATTTCATTTACACGTCCAACGTTTCGGCCAATTCGGCCATCTTCAGGGACATCTTAATTTACTATGAGACATTTAACCTTTTTAAAACACTCTATACAGGCTATTCT
>NW_027115240.1:440524-442874 GCF_000696795.3 Halyomorpha halys | reverse complement strand
TTTTTATTATTTTTAACATCTTCAATATTCAATAGTATGAGACTTTATCAGCGTTAGAAATTAGCTATATATGTTCAGTGCCAGACAAGATATCGGAACAATAACAGTTAAAAAATAAATAAATAATGTAAACCGAATTTTCTTCTTTTCTCTTTTCAACGTTTCGGGCTACTCTCCATTTTCAGAACCCTTTTTTTCCGTGAAGAGCTCGTTCTATTCTTGTAATTTTTTTTTTAATATCTTTATTGAAATTTACAACTGTATATTACATAATACATTTAGTAAATATGATCTTAGCTAAAATGGAGTGTTACAGGCGTGTAGAGCAACTACCCATTGGTAGCACTCTAATGACATTTTACATTAGATGGTCTTGTGGCCATCTTCTTTTCAGGCGCCTCGGAAGATTGTCAGGAATGGAAGAGGATGCAAGGTTAGAAACTAGGAGGTTTGAGTGGTTAGGGTTAGTTTTCCTGAGTACTTTTAAAGTCATTCTTCGTCATTGTTGATACAATTTTTAGTATTTAGAGTCCTCTCCATTTCATTAGATGTTCATTCATTCGTGATAATGGTATTTTGGTAAAAAGAAAAAATTCTTTCTAAATTTGGAAACTTATAAATCTAATGCTCAACAAAATAAAAAAATTAAAATTATGTAAATAATAATGATTTTCAAGAATAAATTGATGCTTGTAGACTTTTTCCAAGCTTTACTTCAAAATAAAAATATTATTGCTATTTATAATTATTATTGCGAACTCTTTACCATCAGAAACAATTAACTCTAAATTGTAAATTCGTAATATAAGTTACACTGACCTCACGTTCTTAATCTTAAATGTTTACTTCAGTGTGTTCTTTAAGATTTAATCTAAAAAAAGATAATTTAGAATAAAAAAATGGTCATTTTTTTTTTAGATTAGAAGAAGATTGTAGGAAGATAGTCCGGGTGGCGTTAAATAAAGGTATCAAAATAGTGAAAAAACACTATTTATTGTTAACCAATTTGCAGGGCTTCGTCAGGGCTAAATGAATAAATTTATATATTTTATGAATATAACAACTGTTTTGAAATTATTTTAATTTTAATATTTTGTTAATTCTAAAATGTTTGTATCTTGTTTTTTCATTTAGCCCCGACGAAGCCCTTCAAAGTGGGTCGAAACGTTAGTTTACAATAAATAGTGTTTTTTCACTATTTTGATACCTTTATTTAACGCCACCCGGACTATCTTCCTACAATCAGACTTTTATAATGGACCAATAACCTTTATTTTTTATTAACAAGCCATTTTTTATAGTTTTAATACAATCAAGTATATAGTAATATATATTTATAGTAAATAATACGATGGTTGCTTTTTCATTTATTATATGATATGTACAACTGACTTTACATAAAAATACATCTAGTAAATTTGATGTATGATCTTAATGGTATGATACTAAATTGAACTTGAAACTACCCATTGGTAGCACTCTAATAATATTTCTACATAAGGTCTCAAGGCAAATTATCTCAAGAAAAATGCAGTTTTTAAAACTATCAAATGCAGGAAAATTTATTTTGGATAAAATAGGGTTCGTTATTTAAATAAAATATTTCAACTTACGACGTAGAAATTTGATAATGACTAGTAAGGTCTGAGTCACACGACAAGTCCTAATTTTTTATAAGCTCCTAAAAAAATTAATTTTTTTAAAAACATATATTGCTGTTAAAACAATATAAATTAATATGTAGTTTTATTCTTATTTTTACATATTTATTTGAAAGTTACTGAGGCGTAATAAAAAAAGTCACTAAAGGTAAAAAGGCCGAAACGTTACAGTTAACAAATTAAATTAAATTAACAAAAAGCTTTTTCCTCGATTAATCGACTTGACAATTATTAATTTAACAATGAATTCCATTAGAAGAATAAACAACAATAATAAAGTTATTAAAAATATAGATAAATATATTAATATTTTTTTTAAATATTCTCTACTTTTCCAATGATAGTCTTTTTTCAATCAGAAAATTGAAGTTATAAAGTATTATTGAAATTCTTTCTTGTTTAATCTAAAAAGTGAAGAAGCTCTTAAGGATACCTAATTAACATTATTTGTATTAAGTGAAATTGAAATTTTAAAAAATAAACTATTTTAACTATAGTATAGATCACAGAAAAAGTAAAAACAGATGCTCTAAGAAATAAATTTAAAATAATTCCTATCATTACGTCTGTTAGTTACAAAATAATAATTAGTGAATAGCTCCGGATAGAACTATGTAGTTAGCCAAGTTCTATTTCAACTATATTGTAGGAATATAAAAAAATATATATATTTGAGCACTTTAATTTTT
>NW_027115240.1:432263-440474 GCF_000696795.3 Halyomorpha halys | reverse complement strand
ATATAAAGCCTATTTTGCTATTTATCGGATGTTAGAGTTAGTTATTAAATTTGACTGGAATAATATTTTTTCCTTTATATTTAAAAAAAAAATATTTGGTTTGTGAAAAAAATAAGTGATCGGAAAAAAATGGATGATATAAAACAATTGGGGCTATTCAACGCTAGAAAATAGTTTAGTTCGGTTTTTAGAAATTTTCCTTACTCTTAGCGGTATATGAAATTCTTATTTCAACAATGAGCTTACAAGTTTTTATGAACTAATAATAATTTAATTTTCAGAAAATAACATAAAACCCGGTAATTCTAAAATTACAGCCATTCGTACCATTTCGTCACAACTAATCGCACTATCAATGAGGTCGGATTATGTAACTTCCCGTTGACGTCTTGGTCTGTCGATCAGTTAACCCTTTTACTGACCCACTCTAGTATACATATATTAGAGGGCTACCTTCTAGACATTAGAAAATCTTTTGCCATGCATAACTATAAAAGTTTTTTAACGCGTATAATTACTTTTTATCGAAAAATAAACGCCTGAGAAGAATAACAAAGTTACAGAGAAAAAAAAGGCACAATTATTTTAATTTGGCTTCATATATTGGTTCCATATTTAACCATACATAAATAAGTAGATAGATTTTTTTATAATATGAAAAGACCATATCCTAGGAGAGAAAAACCATATTCGAAAAAAAAGTGTTGCCCGATTTCATAGGGTTTCTGTACACACAGCGAACTAAATCTAGTTGAACAATTGTGTATTAATCTTATATTACATAGGCATAGAGATAAACTATTAAAATACATAATAATAGTACATGATTTTTATTTTTCGTATTGCTTTAATTCCTTAATATTTTTCTTTCACTGTACTTTCATTTTCTTTTCGTCATCCTTGTTTACTTTGTTTTCCTATTTTTTATAAAAATTAATTATTTTTTTCATTGTTAACCTATATCTAAATCTAGTTCTCTCTTAGTATAATAGTAAAAAGTCGAAACATATGCACATATAAAAATCCTATATGGTCATAAACAATTCCATTTAATTAATAGCTAAATAAAATACTCGATATAGATAAATAAAAATAATAAGTATATTTTAATAAAAGTAATAAATATATATAACGAGGAGAAGATGGTTGGAGTGCGATAAAATGCAAGTAAAAATAACAGGATTAAGAAATATATTTCAGAATATTTTAATTTAATAATAATAATAATAATCATTTAAAATTAAAGTTATGGAAAAAATGAGAAAATATATGTAATTAATAGAATATGTAAGTAAAATACTAAAATAAGGAAATAAAATATAATCTACACAAAATCTATGTTACTTTATATTTTGTTTATTTATTCTAGTATTCTACTTGCATATTTCATTAAATACATACATTTTATATCTCATTTTATTCCCATAACATTAATTTAAAATTATTATAATTAAATTAAAATATTTTTATTTCTTTTCGATTATATAAAATTTAGCTTATTTTCTTAATCGTATTATTTTACTTACATGTTTAATTACTTATATATACGTTTTGTTTCCCACTTCATTTATTACTTTATTTTGATTAATTTTCATTACTAACTAGATTTTCTTATGTATTTTATTATCTGTTCCTTCCTCTTACTTAATTTTAATATTACTCTTCTCATACAATCTTTTTCTTATAATACTTAAACTATTCATATCTTTCTAGATTATTTATTATATCCATAATGTTTTTTTATTTTCTAATCATTCTGTATATCCTTTTATTCATAGGCTGTAATCTTGCTTTTGTTCTAAGCTCTGATGAAAGCTTGAAATTCTAGCTGAAACGTTTACACAAATAAAAATGTTCTAAACTTATTTGTGTTCTTCACTGATCGCACACCAACCATCTTCTCCTCATTATATAAATCCAAGGACAACTATTCACTCATCAGTAATAAATATTACATGATAATTATTAAAAGTTATAAACATTTAAAAATAAGGGGCAATTAATATAAAAATAACTAATAGAAAAAGTAGTAAATATATACATTAAAAAGGTAAGAAATATAATATTGTAAAATGTAATACATTTAAATAATAAATAATATGTTTTTAATGAATGTGATAGAGACAGAAAAAATAAAAAAAGAAATTTAAATTATCAGTGTCATATCACGAAATTTATTTATTATATAACTTCTTACGAAAACAAATATAAATAATGAAGGAATAAATGACAAAAAAAAAAAAAAAAATTGTATATATTTACTAAAAAGTAATCATCAAGGAAAACATTCCGTTCGTAGAACATTTTCAGGTGAGCATAGTTGACTCAATACACGTAATGGCTTAGTCAACATTCTATATATGTGTGCACACATGATGTGGGAAATGATGTTATGTGTTTTACGATATCGTCTAATGGCGTACTATTATGGTAAAGGTAACATTTTAATGCATATACAATTAGTTATTTATTCTTCATTAAAACACTTGATAACTTTCTGTTTCATAATGTATTATATTGAATTATAATTACAACAGGTAATTATAATTTTTCCTCAAGGGTCGGAAGGCATTCCTGAATCGAGCGTCTACTAATTACTACTGGGGAAACACAAAACGTCCTGTACAAGTTATAGGATATTCCAAAGAAGTTTAGTTTTCACTACAAGTGAAATTCCATTCCCAGTTACCAGCAGTTAAAATGGAGTGGCTTGCAAGGTAGGCAACCCAAACTCATCGTGAAGACAGAAGCCCAGGTTGATGCAAAACTTCCTGCTAAGTCTAAACTAAAAACTAAAAACCGCTACAACCCATGAAGGCTTAGGGGTGCAGTACTTTGTAAGGAAGTTGGCTAGGCCAAGGGTTGAGGAAGGAGGTGATTTGGTTAGAAGAACGCTCAAATAAAAACACTATATTTATTTTTCTTTATTATTTTCATTTTATTTTATTTTCTTAAATTATATATTTAGTTTATGTTAATTATTTATTTCATTAATTCTAAAAATATCATTCGTTTTTGTTTGTTATTTTCATGTTAGTTTCATTCTTAATTATATAACTATTATTATTATTACTTATCTTTATTATTTATAGTATTGTAAATAGTTAGGAATGTCTTTAGTACGACACTATACGCCCCATTATCAAAAAAAAAATCTATGAAATTGTAAAAATAAAGTAAGGCCAACCAGGCCGATATGGTATTAAAGAAAAAGAAATTATAATTTGTAAGAAATTTCAACAAAAATAACTCTTACTCATCCTCCACTGGCTTTTATACTAGTAAGATAGTTGAGAGAGAAGCGCCGGGATCTTCCACAAGTGCGGGCCACAAGTTTAATTTATGGAGTTGAGCTTACTTGATTTACTAAACCTTCGAATTCCTCTCCTATTCAATCCTTAAAATCCAAAATCCTCAATACTCCTTACTTTGTCACAAATAAAATCATACATAAAGAGCTTAATGTTCCCTATGTAACCGATCTAGCCCGAACCAGATATCAGTCCTTCCATTAAAAACTCTCTAACCACTCTAACCCCCTAGTTTCTAATCTTGCATCCTCTTCCATTCCTGACAATCCTCCGAGGCGCCTGAAAAGAATATGGCCACGAGACCAGCTAATGTAAAACGTCATTAGAGTGCTACCAATGGGTAGTTTCTCTACACGCCTGTAACACTCCAATTTAACTTAGATCAGATTTACTAAATGTATTATCATGTACAGTTGTAAATAGCAATAAATAAATATAAAAAAAAAGTTTAATTTTTTTTTCTCTTGTATTTCTTATTTTGTTATCATTTAATTTATATATTTGTAAGTTTAATGTGAATGAGGTCTATCATCTACATTACCATTGTCTAAAAATATGACAGAATGTAATATTACAAAAAAAAAGTGTAATGTTATTGCAGAACCAAGAAACCTAAAGATATTTACAACAGGTTTTGAAAGTGCTTGTTATTCGAATTTAAAGTGATTATCAAAACCCTATTTGGAATTATTAATAAAAAAAAAAATCGACGCTGGCAAGACTCATAGCAATAAAGAAATAATTTTTATGACTATACTCTCGGTTCAGCGACCCCGAAGTAGTGCACGAACAATTAGAGCGAGGATCAATAATTACGGGAAAGGACTGTCCTTGCGTTGACAATGACCTACACTTAACGCTGCGTGTAATGGCCATCGAGATGAGGCCTATGCCCGGAATGATGAAAAAATACCACCCAGCGAACACTCTAACCTCAAACAATTAATTTTAATATTTCAGTGTTCATGTAAAGAAATTAGCTATAATATAGAAATTCAATATTATATAGAAATAATATTAACACTGAACCGACGGGTTAACATTCGAGGGAATCGAAGCGTAAGTACGAGTTGCTTCAAGACTGTTCTTGTAGTTTGAATGGTTGCCGTTGGACAAATGCATATAGAAAGTGATTGGTGGGTGGCTTCGGCATCGAACTTTAGGGTTCGCTAAGCCTTTTTTATCATTAGTAGAAATATATCCTATAGGATCTACCCATGGTTAAAATTAAAGTGAATAGTTTTAGTAGAAGGCACTGGTGCCTTCTTCTAATGCCTACTCCTTCTGTGTGAGTAATAATAATCCTTCTTCATACGTGCAACCTCCTTCTGGAATTCTCTACCCATCTCCATTCACCAATCCTCTTCCATACTTTCCGTTAAAAAAACACCCATTCCTTCACTTACTACATATATTGATTACCATTATAAATTGTAATTTAATCTTATGTTTTCAGGACCTCAATGTCCCCTATGTTGCCGATTTGGCCAAAACCAGATACCAATCCTTCCATAATAAACTTCCCAACCACCCAAACCAACTCGTTTCTAACCTGGCTTCTCCTTCACTACCTAATAATCCTCTTAGACGTCTGAAAAGAAGATGGCCTCGAGATCTTCTCCTTTAGAAATGTTTTTGGAGTTCTATCAATGGGTAGATTCTCCACATGTTTTTATCATGTCATAATATCACTTACAGCAAATTTACTTGATGTGTATATATGTATACAGTAGTAAATATCAATAAATAAATTATTAAAAAAAATCTTATGTTTTAATACAATTTTAACCTGCATACTGAAATTTTTTAAATGTTTGCCATACGATTAATCCTTTTGTGTAACCAGCTCTTGGTGGATATTTTTACCAGAATAAAATTATTTTTCTATTCATTCATACACACACTTTCTTTTCAGTTGGCACCATAGAACATAAAGATCTTCGTCAGCTCGATGTATTTTTCTTGCAGATTTTATTACTGGTGGTAGCGCAGATAATCAGGAGGGAATAACCAAATCTTGCGTTGCTACAAACCATGGTTTTCATAGTGCAGACTACCCACAGCTCCAAAACCAGTCCCTTTGGGGCCAATGCGGCTATCCTTAGCCGCTCGATTTATTCATCTTACAGTCATTTATGCAGACGGCCTGGAGAGGGAAGAGTAGGTACCTCAACCTTAAGCTGCTATGAACCATAGTTTCATTACTACCATAGCCCTAAACCAGTCCTCTTGGAGTGTCAAATCTGTCTAGTTCCACTGGTAATGGTTGTTCATGATCAGCAGAAGCAGTAAGAGTTATATTTTTTAAGTTGATTAGCATCATGAAAACAACACGATTCTCGATTAAATATATGGGATAAGGTCATCACTCTCGCACGGTCGGGGAAAATTCCCACTAAGTAGGCTGACGGGCTTTATATACTCGGAGAGGGGAGGTGGAGGATTAATTATTTAGCAACTAAGCAGTTTATAAGCGAAATAAAAAATTGTCTTCATTTCCATTATTGATTTGTTCACAAACTATGCGCTAAATCGAAAGTCTTTAAAGAACAGAATAATTTTAAAATTTAATATCCTGCATGAATTCGTCATCTTATATTCCAAATTTGATTAATCAATTCATGCCTATAAAACAAAAAAAAAAAGCACTGCTCTATGTTTCAACATCCAAAACCTCAATTGATCAATCAATGATTAAGAAATATTTGAATAGCCGCATGTTAAAGTTGAGTGAATAATGTTTATACTATTTTGTTTTTTAATTGGAGGAGATGATCGGGGGGGGGGGGTTGCGATAAGCAAAAAGAACATAAATAAACAAAAAATATTTATTCATGCCGACGTTTCGCTCTTCAGCAGGGAATCCTAACTAAAACTCCTCAGTTTTAGCTTTAACTTCTTTAGTTTTATAGCTAGGATCCCCTGCTAACTGCCCTGATAAAGACCTGAAACTCAGGTCGAAACGTCGGCATGAATAAATATTTTTTTTTTATTTATGTTCTTTTTGCCGACAGCGACCCCCCACCATCCTTTTCAATTATCAATATACAACTATCCGCACCTCATTATTTTGTTTTTTTAAATAAAATGCATCATTCAAGTATAAATGAAGATTTACCAAGTAAAGCGTTCTCGGAGATTTGGTGTGTTGCACACAGTGGGCTCATCCGACCAGAGAATACCCCATAAATATAAAATATAAATAAACCATATATAATAATATAAATAAACCATATATAATAATATAAATAAACCATATAATATTATTTTCTCTCAAAATCCATCGTAAAAACTATATATTCCTCATAGATAATCTAATTTTTGTAAGAGAATTTCATTTGCAAAACCCACATTAAATATTTTATTTTATAAATTTCTTATAAACGAAAACTGTATTAAGTGATTTTTAATTGTTTTTACTGAAAAAAATTGAGAGCGAATTTCTAATTACATTATACTTTTTTTTGTTTTTTGATAGAATGCTTCAGTCAGGTACAAATGGAGATTTACCTGGTAAAGTGTGTTTGGAGATTTGGTGTGTTGCGCGTTATGGGCTCATCTGATCAGAAAATACCACCAATAAATTAACCATATAATATTATTTCCTCTCAAATTCCATCATAAAAAATATATGATCCTCATAAAAAATATATTCACATTGGAAGTTCCAGATTTAAATAGGTTAGAGAAGATGAGGAGTTTACAAAATTTAATCTAAAATCGGAAAACAATTTATAATCCATGACTTTGACACAAAAAGTTTAATTTTAAAAATCTGAAAAATATAGGATTGCCTCTAGCTTTAATGTAGTTTACATCGACTGTGATAAGATGCTATACAGAAAAGTAGGTAATAAAAAAAAAGTAGAAGAATTTCATTTGCTAAACCCTCATTAAATATTTTATTTTACAAATTTACTTGTGAATGAAAATTGTATTTCGTAGTGTTTAATTATTTTTACTGAAAAAACATTATTTCGCATAAACACATAATTTCAAATCAATTCCTTGTTTTATGAGAATGGAGTAGAATTCCAGCTTGTTTAGTAATATAACTCAAATCAGCATGGACATGACAGATTATTAAACAAGGATTTTTTTTTCTAAATGTGTTGGATCTGAATCTATTCCAATAGGAGGATAATAAAAAAATAAAGTAATTATTAATGATTTTATGAAAAATAAAACAGCTTAATTTAGCCATTTGAAAACCTTCTTCAAATAGTTTAAAAAAAGACAAATTTATGTATTGTTTTTATTTAACTATGTTACAATTTAGAATTTATCTAACTTAAATAGTTTTTTAGTTATCATTTGCTATTCACACATAAACACGACATGCTACGTAAATAGAATGTAAATTTCTCTCTTTCCATTGTGGAATCGAACCATAGTCCATTTGAACATATTGTTGCTTTTGAAGTTTAATATCACCTCTTTAAATATTACCCATCCTTTACAGGACACCATATATATTACAAGTGTAAATAAATGAATATAGGATACATTACGTTATTATGACGACGACATTGATAGATATTATATAATAGCTATATTATTTAGAGAGATAAATACATATTCCAAAGACTGGAGCATTACAATGGAATTGAATGATTCAGAGCCGGGGTCCCGATGCTTTGAAAACAGTCATCTGTTCAAACGGCATTGTATTCGTCAACAATTGTCTATCTATAGCTGCCTAAATCTTCCCATCTAATTATAGGTGAACTCTTTAAGCTCGCTTCTAATTGATCAACAACTGGAGGAAAAGAAATTCCATTCCTTTAACGGCAACACTTCAAGAAATGTTCCGTCTTTTTTACCGATTAATGACTTTTATTTAGGGCCAAAAGAAACTATAAATAAATTATATTATTTATAATTTTTTTTTATTCAGCCT
>NW_027115240.1:431465-431931 GCF_000696795.3 Halyomorpha halys | reverse complement strand
AATAATGAAGGAATAAATGACAAAAAAAAAAAAAAAAAAAAAAACTTTTAAATTATGCACTTAATATAAACCATTTAACTGCTAACTTAAAAGACTCTTTTTCTATGTCTGTGTGTGTATGCACAGACTGCGTATTGAATTAATTATTAAGACATGATGGCAAACGCGTAGTACGAAGGTGCCAAAACGTTGAGGGTTTGATTCCCATTTGACTCATTCAATATTTATTTTGCTACTGTCCACAGGGTGACCTAATAATGGTGGTGATGGAAAAAACAGAGTAATAGTTTGTTATTCTCAAATAAACCTTGATTTGATTATCAGTTGATTTCAACTCAAAACATTGTAGGAATGTTGAATAACATAACATTGCAATGGTATAATCCTTAAAATATAATTATATCATTGAAATGCCATGTTACTATATTTTATTATTTATGCTATTAATAATGATATTATTATTTAA
>NW_027115240.1:418898-431232 GCF_000696795.3 Halyomorpha halys | reverse complement strand
TATTTTATATATAGTACTTTTTGTAAATATTTAATTTCTTTTTAAATTTCATATTTATTATCTTATTACAACTTTGTAGTTAATTGTTAATTTTTTTTAAGATTCTAATTAAATAGTACTTATTTTAAAAACACCATAGAATTTTATGTGTTAATATTGTTATTTTTATATACAAATTTTATTATTTATGTTGTATATTTTAATTTTATTCTGTTTTTGTCAAAGAAAGAGGGGAAAAGGAAAGATGTATTGGATTAATGGAGAAAATATGAATAGATAAATAATGGAATAAAAAAAAGGATTAATAAGGAGGAAAAACTATTTTAAGAAATAAAATATTAGAAAGAAAAAAAATGATAGAACAAAAATAAAATATCATGTATTACTTTTAAATATTATAATTTTACTTTACCATGCTTATACAATATAAGAATTTTAAAAAAATTGTACGATTAGGTGTAAGTATGCTGAATATTTAGTAACCGCATACAGTTGGACAGCACAGCTTTTTTTAATAAAGTTTTTTTCCATAGTTTATTATTAATACATTACATTCCATATTACATAAGCAGAATTTAAATTGGTCGTAATTCATCAGGATTCGAACTTATACTAAAACCAAAATACATTATAATGCTAATGTCACTTCCTATTATACATTCATCAATGAATAATTCTTCGACATAATTGAAGAAATATAATTGAATATTAAGTGAAAAAACAGAATGTGATACTTTGTTATTTGTAATGATTTTTATTTGGATTTTTGAAGATAAAAAAATTTAAAATGTATGAAAAGGCTGTTAACGTAAAATATATAGATATACAAACGGAGTGGTTTTATTCGCAGCATAATTACATACCTAAATATATACAGCTCGGATAACATGGGAGTAATCCGACACCGAGGAAGGTTTAGATAGGATTAATCACTGGGTACATATATCGTTATGGCGCGACAGATACTGATTAGGAATTTCATAAAGGCATATTTTCTTTTCTTCGCTACTTCTATAACTAATTTTCAAAACAACATGCATATGCTCATAATCATGCATTAATGAAATTAGTGTATATTTTTGATAATCCTATGTTTCGTAAGTGCTAGCAAATAATAACTTTTACTTCTACTAATCAATATATGGAATATGTTGTAAGTGGAAATATTGTGAGGGTGCAAAATTTCGAAATCCAGTTTTCGACGGGTATACAAGTTTTGAGGTCCTTTAAGTCCAAATAACCAAGTCTTCCAAAACTTTTGTGAACAGCATAGCTCAAAAACGAAAAATCGTACAAAACTGAAATTATATATTTAAGCTGGATGTGAAAGCAACTTTTTGTATAAAATTGACAGACCAGAAGTGATTTTACACTAAAAGTGGCACTTTTTAGGATCGATTTTAAACTTTTTTGGATACAAGATCCGTAAATTCCTACCTACATATTTTCTCATTATCCGTTCTTATCTCACAGACAGATTATTTCGAGAAAATCACAACACTTATTCATCCCTATTTTCTCTGTCTGCTGGTGTACCTAAGGGTAGTATCCTTGGTCCTATCATTTATACAGTTTTTACAGCTAATATCCCAACCCATCCTAACACTATCCTCTCCACGTATGTTGATGACATATGTCTATTGTCTGTGAACAATGATCCTTCCATTGTATCCCAAACTCTCCAATTCCACATCACCACCCTTATAGAATGGTGCCAAAACTGGAAGATATAAATAAATTCCAATAAATCTGACCTTATTACATTTACCCTTCGTCGTAAACTTTCGTCTTACCCTACAGTATCTTTTAATAATACCCCACTTATTCCTGTTGAACAGATCCGTTACTTAGGACTACATCTCGACAAACAACTGACATGGAATCCTCATACGAGACTGAAAAGGCAGGAAACTGCTCGTCGATTCCGACTATTACAACACTTACTAGACAAACGGTCTAAATTGCCAATCCATTACAAAAGACTGTAAGGCCTATCTGGACATACGGAGTTGAGCTATGGGGCTGCCCTAACCATCTAATTCCTCTTGAATCCAATCCTTACAGTCCAAAATCCTTCGTAAAATCCTTAATGCTCTTTACTTTGTCACAAATTAAATCATCCATCAGGACCTCAATGTTCCCTATGTTGCCGATTTGGCCAGAACCAGATACTAATTCTTCCATAATAAACTTCCCAACCACCCAAGCCAACTCGTTTCTGCCAACTGGCTTCTCCTTCACTACCTAATAATCCTCCTAGGCGTCTGAAAAGAAGATGACCTCGAGATCTGCCCCTCCAGAAATGTTATTGGAGTTTTATCAATGGGTAAATTCTCCACAATATCATGTCATTATATCACTTACAGCAAATTTACTTGCTGTATATATTTTTATTTAGTTGTAAATAACAATACATAAATTATTAAAAAAAAAAATAAATAAAACCTTTTTTTTAGGAATTTTCTCAATAACGATTTTGGATAAATTTGGCAATTCAAGGTAGAACCACTTAGTCTTTAACATCAGATAGGTCTTACTGTAATCTAAATAGTTACATTAAGTGACAGATTAAAAAAAAAACATTCCTTTAAAATTATCTTTTATCAAAAATGTTACGAACAAAAAACGTGAACAGTATTCACTCAAATTATAAATAATTTCGAGGACAATAGAATCGTAAAATAATTAAAATTTATTTTTTGATGGTATATGTTATTAATTTAAAGCAATAGTTACGACAACAAACATGTTCATATTTACAGAAATTATTTGCCGAAAGGTTTGATCAGAAGGAAAGCAGAGAATGGAGGAAGGACTGAATTCTAGTCACGGAGGTTAAAATATTTATGTATCGGTAAAGGTCTACCTCGAACCCACTTTCTCTGCCTAAAATAAGGGCTATTCTGATCTCATTCACCGATTCGTAATCAGACTTAAGATAATTAATAAGTTTCATAGTAATATTAGAAAAATTATTCTAAAAATATAAACAATTTCTCGTTACCTGGTTAATAAAAAGATGTAAATGGCTTTCTCAAACCGTGGAAATCAGCATCAATCATTCAATTAAAAGTCCTGAAAAATAAAATAAAACTAGAATTATCAATCTTAGTTTATTATATCCGTAGAGAATAATATAATTGTATAATTACCTATGCATTTGTCTGACAATAATAATTTATCACCATGATTTTAATTTCTTTTTTCGATTGTATTAAAAAATATATTTTGTGTCTTGTTTAAAAAAATTATTTCATTATTTATACAGGGTGCTCAAGACTGCATTGACACCATTTTTTTATTTTTTGTGAGTTCTAAAAATTTCAGAATTAAACTAAGTAGGTTTTGGTAATGGTGAATAAATTTTTTTCTTAGTTAAGTTAGTATCTTCCAATTCTACTCCAGAGCACTTAAATCATACATTTTCAAAAGATAGGGTTATTTTTAATGAGGGATTGTCATGGAAGTTCAAAATTATTTTATTTCGGTAATTTTTCTGATCAAATAGCCAATGAAGGCGTGAATCTCAAAAAATATATATGATTTCTTTAAAAGCTTTCTCGATTTGGGGACAGATGGAAAATCGAAAAAAAAATACAGAAAAAAATCGTTCAAAAATTGAATTTACCTATGTAAGATTTTAAGAAGATGATGAATCTGTTACAATGGCTTTAGTATTTTCTGTATACTATACTGTTTAAAAATCCATTTTGTGTATAATAAAATACAGAAATTTAAATTCATACCTGACATTTCGGATAACATTGTCCTTTAACAAAAATTAATTTCAAATACGCCACATCATTTTAAATCCATTTAAGCATAATTACAATAATTAGCAATTAATATTATGTATATTTTAGTAATAGTTACGACCCGTAACCACTATGCCTACAAATATACGAATACATAATTGGTTAAAGAAATCAGGAACTTAAAGGCGTAGAGTGGTATGTTTGTATCCTGATTTTTCCATTACAAGTTCGTTAAAATCTCGGGTTTTTTTTCTTAGTTACCACACCCCTTTGAAGGGCCTGATTCCTTTGTGCGAACCTTACAGAAATCCAACCCGTTAAAATATTTAGGCTAGAAGAAAGCCTAGAGACAAGCAAAGACTTTTAGCAAGGCAAAGTTTGTGGGCTGCTGATAAAATTTTAAATAAACCTTTGACTATAGGGAACATATATTTTGTATTCAAAATACATTTACGACAAAAAATTTTGGAATATTAGTAGTATCATTGAATATTAAATAATCTGAAATTCCGTAAGAAATAAGAAAAAAAAAATTAACCGTGTTTAAATGACCCAATGTGCGAAAATCGCACATTTTACAAAAAAATTCTAGTAAAGTTCAATTAATTCTATTGCTATTTCTAGGATTACCTTAAAAGAATATTTTGTAAGCTATAAGGAAAAAACAATAAAAGTAGAAATAGGATTTTTAATGGGTTTTTTTAAAATGATTTTTCATGTTTGCCGATAATAATATTGTAAGACAACTTCAGATTAGTAAAACCATAAAGAAAACCACTAAAAACAATTATACCAGAACTTACCTCTTCTATCTAACACTTGACAGTAGTAATAGAAGATTGCATAGTGAGAAAATTAAAGGTATATGAAGGATTTTCGTTTCATATGAACTGATGCATGTATTAAAATATTTAAAAAAAAATATTTATGAAGAAATAAAAATAGGGATTATTGCTGAGCATACACACATATGTGAAGTACGTAGTTAAAACAAATACATAAGAACTTTCAATTCCAAGCCCTTTTCAACACCATTTAGCGAATTGCGAATTCGCATTTGACCAATTGTGCAAAAACCACACATTAAACAAAAAAAAAAAAATTTTTGGTCATTTTCTCTCCTCCATTTTGATGTAGAACTACCTTATTTTAAAAGCTATTTTGTAAGTTATTAGCGAAAAAATAAATAAATAAAAACTTTGATTTTTAGTGTTTGATGATTTCTTATATTTGCTAGAAAAAAATTATTGACAACTTCAATTTAGTGTTTAGCACCGAAAATTAACACATTAAGTAGCACATAATAAGCCACTATAAACAAATATATAAAAACTTTCCCCCCCTTTTTCAACTTCACTTAACCTATCGCGATTTGTATTTGTCCTGTTGTACGAAAACTACAAATTATGAGACAAATTATACAGGAATGTGAATCGTGACTTTTAACTTTTGAATAAAAAGTTAATTTTGCAAGTTACAAACCAATTTAAAAAAAAAAAACATAGTTTTTAAGGCTCTTTTGATAATTTTTTTTACGAAAAATGTTTTTTTTGACAACTTCAGATTTGTATCAAGGATCTAAAGAACCTAAATAAAATAGTGTAGCGAGAGGGAGCAAGCGTTTCGATCACTACTCACCAGAGCGCTGCACCTCGAGCCTCACCGAAGCTCCCAAATTTACATATTGCATTATTTTGTAAAAACACATTGTCATTTTTGTATATTAATAATTTCTGTACATAATACTTAGCAATATCTGTACAATGAATAATAAATGATAACAATGCAATGCACGAACCTATCTCAAGCAGACATGTACCGACCGCTTCTCGGTCACAGCCGCATAGACTAGACCTATAAATAAGGGACTCTAAATCCCCATAATTCGATCGTAGATCCACATCCTTTCCTAGGTCTAGTCATGGCACAGGTGGCGTATACACTGCTTGAGATAGAGAAGTTCATTGCCAATCTATGCTCGCAAAAGTTGCTTTTTCTGTACGCACACTTAAGACGATGGCCTATCACCTCTCCTTCTCTCCAGCAATCTTAGTCCGTCGCTTCATCTCGGCAACTAAGATTGTAACCTAATCCTGAACAGTTACACTGGTCCGTCCGCTTCATTTCGGCAACCAGTGAAATTTCCCGTCTCTCCCCGGCTCTAGTCCGTCCGCTTCATCTCGGCAACTAGAGCTGCACCTAGCCTTTTCAGCTTACTGGTCCGTCCGCTTCATCTCGGCAACTAGAACTGTTACTCTGCCTCAGACTCTCTCACCTAGACCTCCTCTACCTGCGTCAGTGTCCAGGGCTCATCCTCTGGCACGGCCGATCCTAACTTAAAATGAATACGCTTTGTCGTGGGCCTTCTGTAAAGAGATATCAGGCTGGAGAAATCGCCTAAGACCAGACAACCCCGACGATAGAATAAAATAAAACAGTTACACAAGAACTCTCTATTTTAGTTCGCTTTTGAACTTCATTGGACTGAACTCCGTCTACTATTTAAGTACGATATCGTAACATACTAACTTGTATACTACATTACTGAGAATTGTTTCCTTTAGTACAATAATTCTGCAAGCTAATGGGACTTTCTCAAATTATTAAAAAAAAATAAATAAATTAAATAATAAATATACATTGCATTCCAGCAATTACTTTAAACTTTCTTCTTCTTTTCCTACATATTTAATTGCTCTAAAGATAATTGTGCTAAATTTTTTTTAATTTGACAAGTGTGCCGGAAAATATATTTCAAGAAGGATACCGTGGCAAAAAAAATTTGAGAAGCCCTGCTTTAGTAAATCATTTTTTACCTTTTTCTTAAAAATTTCTTATTTGTATTATTAATGCGTTCATTATAGCATCCTGCAACAAACATTTAATTTTTTCATCTACCAAGAGCAATAAACATTAATTGATTGAAGTTAACAATATTCATTTTTGCTAAAATAAATACGATTGCATGTAACTGTTATAAATGATACATAAACAAGAGACAAAATATAATCAACTGTCAATAACAAACTTCAAATATAATATATTTATAAGAGAATCGAGAGAGTATCCAATACAGTAACCTCACTCCTGAGAAAATTCATGAACCCATTTTCTATGATAATATGTTTCCCAGGAGGAAATTGTTGTGTCGAGATAAAAATGAACTTTCTAATCAATTACTTTTTATAATTACTAGACCTGGGCTTTCACAAAGAAACTGATCTTAATGCTGACTATCCGCCTATGACTTTATAGATAAAATTAAAGCCTGTAATTAAGGGTACTTATAACGTTAATTAATTACTGTAAAATTATTATAAAGGAAAATTATGATGCTGAAGTTATGATAATTAATTGCGAGGAGGGTAACTGTTAATGAAGTCGGGGGGCTACAAAGGACTTAGCCGTTAATGGCTTCCAGTAGGTCAGTGGATTCGGTAATCGTCACCAGGGGTTTGAGCTCGTCCCAAGTTCCTACGACCCATTAAAGTACCTTCAAGTCTTTTAGAAAGTGGAGGAGTGGGGACTTAGTGTCCTTCCTGGAGCTTTGATGTCGTCTTTTATGGGCTTAGAATTTTGTTTTAAAGTCCAATTATGCCGGATAAATTTTCTGTTGGCTGCAAATTAGAGGGGAAAATATATGTGATAAGTATTTACTTAGCACATTTGATTGATGAGTTCAAATATCCAATAATAAAAATTGTATTTAATTATATTTTTTTACCTTTCTAAATCGGTATATTATCAAGATACAACCTCAAATTATAGTTCATTACGTAGAAGATGAAACACTGAACATTTTCTTCACTTACAGTATGTAGCTGCAATTTTTAGCTTAAGATATTTTAATCAATATGCAAAACACATCGAGCGTTGCCCCCAGTACTACCGTTTCATCTTGAGCGTTCCCTAGCGTCACGAAAGCAAATTACTCCTGTATAATTTTTTTATCCTAAAAAAAATAAAAATTATCTTCGGTACTGTAAAATAAAAGATGTGCGTCCGATTTTTTTTAGTTGCTCCCTCCGTGTTGCTCTGTCCGCTCTTTACTTCTGCAAATCAATTTCCGATTACTTTACCAAATTCTATCAGTAATTCCTACGCTTCAGCATCTTATAAACACCACTCATTACAAAACCTGGGTAGTTAAATTTATACGGGTTTCCAGTCACGTGGGAATCGAAGAATCTGGCTGACCAAGCTGTAAGAAAAGCACATGCGCTCCCGAGAAGGAGTAAAGCAATTTTAAATCAATCAGGAATAAACAAATCCCTTAAAAAGACAATTAAATATGAATGACAGTGTAAGTGGAATGAAAGCCCAACGAATAAACGAAAAATTATAAAAAAGGAAGTCATCCCTGGGATAACGCCAGCCGCAAATTTCGTATAGGGGAAGTCGTACTGACTAGACTGAGAATAGGACACACGAGACTCATTCATTCCTAACTCGTCACAGACCAAATGCCACCGAAATATCAGTAATGTAATAACAATTTTACAATTATCCATATATTTTAGGAATCACATCACACCTCAATAGTTTTGGATAAAACTCTGATAAATTATATGATAATACTTCTGTTATAATGAAATTTTTCATAAATTAAAAAAAATTATAAATAAAAATAAAATAAATGGCGTTGGCGTTCAAAGAATTTATATATTATCAAACAATAACAGCCTAACGCTACTTATTTATGCAAAAAAATCTTCATCCATATTAAAGTAAACAATATTCATTTGTGCTTTATGGTTGAAACAACTAACTAAAATGAATAAAAAATAAAACAAATTATATTTTTGAATATAGTCAGACAAACTTCGAACTAAATTATTATGTAAATAGAACATAGTAATGAAAATAATATAAAATATTATAGCTGTATTTTTTTTTTATTTTTTACATCTACCAAAAATTATTTAATAATTACAATGACTATAAACATTAGTTTAAATTCGAAATCAAACTTTTTTGCTAATCTTATTCCACTGAAGCTTTTGGAATATTTTATTGCATGGCAAAAAATATCTAAAATTGAAGACGTTGAGTTAAGAAAGTGTTCCAAATTTTTTTAAACCTTTTAAAAGTTAAAAATTTATTTTCGTCCAAAAAAGGAAAAAAAGGTCTATGTTACACTTGATATTCCGTAACTGCTTGACCTTCTAAACGATGGGTGTTCTCAATACCTCAATATGCCCTTTGTTGAAATATTAGGGTTCTGAACCTCTAAAAATCTGTGAGTGCACTTTTTTTTTTAAAGGTAATATTGATTTCTGACAGGAGAACAGGTCAACATAACAGTTTGAAGGTTTTAACCCTTAATGGCTTGAATGCTGAGATCCCCACTATAAAGAGGCTGAATGTGCCCGAGATGCTCATAGAACAGGCATGATTTGTGATAAATAAACACGTGATTGATTAATTGAATGTCTTGATTGATTGATTTGTTTTAAAACAAACAAATGTACACTGGATTTCAGTCTCACTAAATTGTTTCTCATGACATATTTCCTGTCCCAATTTACAGTTAGTAAAATTCTTTTAGGAGTAAAAATAACATCTAAATAATTTCCGAAGGCCCTTCCGTTTCCAATCAAAGTATTCAACGAATTACACAAATCTTTATCAAAAGATATTCTAAAGATCAATTATACAGCTTATTACTTTATCAGTACAAATGTGTATATCCAAAAAAAAGTGATTAAATGGCTATATTAAATTAATTAATATTAATTACAAGAGAATAACTATAGAAAAAATTATTCAAATAAGGTGAGTTACTATTATGTTTAGCATTATATATGTTAAACATCGATCTGAGCACTGTGTTTTTTAAATATTTCATTGCTAAAAAATGTTCGTTTTATTCAATTCTGTAGTAGCCCAAACAATTAATACAATGATGGGTTCCTCATAAAAATAATTAAATAAATAAAAAATTAGACAAGAAGCTAAGATTTAAAAAATAAAATTTTAAACATTCTGGATTTTCTTTTTTTTTTTTTTAGTCGTATAGTGCCGGTGATATTTTGTGAACCTTAACTAATATTTCTAAGATTTATTTTTTAATTCAATTAAATTATATGAATATACGAATAATTTATATTATAAATAATAAATATTATTTGTTTGTAAAATTGGAAGTTAACGTATTTTTCTCTTCTTTGTTAACTATTTTATAATTACTTTTTTTTTCAATTTATTACTATAAGAAGTTATATTTTGATTTAATATTATTTCATATTTATAATTTTTTTTTTGTTTATTTATGGATCTTTTTATAGATTTTTTTTCTAAGGCAAGGATCTAAAGCCTAATTTTTACTGTCTTTATTATTACAATTAAGGGATCTGCCTAAATACCATCATCATTACATACGTTCTTCTTGCGTATTTTATTAAATTTCAAATGCTGTAATTTTGTTATAAAATAGTTGACATTCATTGAAATAATGTCCATAATTTGATAGCTTGTACTTAGCATTTTCGCATAATTTGTGGCTCTTGAGTGGTTTAAACGTTTACTTAACCATATATGAAAGGTAAACTTGAACAGAAGCGTTAATTTTTTGTTCACCCTGTTGATTAGTTGAATTGTTCAACTTTGTTAGCTTATGAAGAAATTGAGAATAAGTAATAAGAGATAAATAAACAATGCGGTAGTTATATAATTTATTTAACCTTGTGTTATGATAAATGATCATAACATACGTTATGATCGGATACATACATTATGATCTAATATAAATAACGATTATTTTTGTCCACCATAATTATTATTGAATAATAAAGCGAGCTCCTTGAGCAGTGTGAAAACGTGGGATTGTATATTAATATCGATAATGTAAAATACAATCATAAAAACAAAGCAAAATAAAACAGAAAAAACACCAAGTCAAAAAAGAATTACTGAATTTTACAAAGAAGCAAACAAAAAGGTTACAGTTAATGATAACAGAGAAAAAGGACAGGATGAAATAGAATAATGACAATAATAAAAAATTCTTTAGACTCCAATACGTACCAGGCCTAACTTATAAAATAAAAAGAAAACATTGACAGAATATGATCATGTAAATATTAGAACTGGTTTGCACTGCACTAGCCTACCACAACATAACATTAAACCACAAATTCAACTTTAAAAATCCCACAATAATAAATATAACACAAAACACGAAAAGCAGAAGATTTCTGGAAGCTATTCATATAACCAAAAACAGCAAAGAAACAGTAAACTACAAAACTGACACTAAACATTTAAATACACATTACGCTGACATTATGAATAGAGTAAAAATATAAATATAAAAAAATAAGAGGAAATAAGTGAGATTAAAATATTCAAATCATAAAATTTTAATTTTAATTGTACAATAGATAAAGTGGGACGTATAAATAAGGACTTAACAAAACAGCACACTGGACATGAGATAAGGTCCAAAGAGGTAGTATACCATATAGAGCAATGTTTGTGCTACAGAGAGAGATGAATGCACCAATAGTGAATGATAATTAATTAAACAATTAAACAGAGTGAAACAATTTTCAGCCATGTTTTAATAGATGACATAACTTCCATAGTGAAATTAAAATTATATGAATTACAAATACACTTATGACATGGACGAGAATTGTTAAAATGAATTATTATTTGTACGATTATTAAGCATTAATATGGGACAATAGTCCCGAAACGTTGTATAACAAGAAAGAAAAATATAGAATAATTTATACTCAACTTTTGGAAGTTTTTTAACCTTAAAAATTTATAGAAATTAATTTATCAAACTTCCTAAAAAGAAAATCTAGAAAAATGGAGTCAAATTCACAGAAGGTCAAAGTTAACAACCAATAAATCAGTTTTGTCGAGGAATGTATTTACTTAGGACAGTTAGAGATAGAAAAGGTGAAATGAATATAACGACATAAGAAGAAGAAATAAAGGAGCATGAAAGAGATTTTTAAAAGTCAACTTCCAGAATTAAAGGCAAAGTAAGGTATTGGAAACATGTGTGTAGGAAACAATTATCTAAAATTAACGAGGACACAACAGCAATTTTTCAAGAAGTATGATGCGTATCAAAAGAAAATACCGCAACGGAAAAGCCTACAATTAAAATTAAAAGTCTATCAATAGAAGAACATCAACTGAAATGGAGGTGAGACGGTCATATTGCCAAACTTGAAACGAGTAGATGGTCCAAAATTGCTACAGATATGATACCAGGGGAACACAAGAGATGGAGAGAAAGACCAATTGCAAGATGGCGAGATGAGATAGTGCAAAGAGTGGGAGACAGAAGAAATATTTTGGAATGTAATTTTGAGGAGTGAAGTCGAGAAATGAGTTATCACTAGATTCAATTGTTAGCAAAATATGTCTTACAATTTTTTCTTATAATTAATACAATATATACTTTTTTTTTTAATGTAAATTGCGGATAATATAAAATTTTAAAAAGATATTTAAGATAATAGTTTATGTGCCTATTAATTTTGTTATTAAAACATTATTATCTAGAATCCTTTAATGAAAAATTTTAGTTGTTATTAACAACCATAATATATAAATAT
>NW_027115240.1:397858-418828 GCF_000696795.3 Halyomorpha halys | reverse complement strand
AAAAAAAAAATAATTTCAGGGAAGGATTGAACTTAAGTTTTTAAAACGAGTTTTTGGCTCGTGGAAGCCGATTATCGGAATCTATAGCCTCCGCAAAACTCCTCTTTAGTATATAAAAAATTAAGAAACTAATATATTTCAATCAAAACTCATTTAAAGAAATATTTTCTTTTAAAAAAGTAATTTACTATTATTATTTTTATTTTTTTTCAATTTACCTCCATTATTACAAAAAAAGGAATCTAAGTATTATACTAAAAAAATACTTTTAAATGAGTTTTGAACGATTAGGAAAGGTGGGGGAAGCGTTTTGTGTTTCAACTTTCTCAGATTATTATGAAGAACATACATTTTAAGTGTGTGCGATATACTACATGGAAATAAAAATTATTTTTTTAATCTTTATTTTATTGTAACTCTAGTATGTTTAATACAACAGAAACACTAATATTTATTGTTCTTGATTATGACACATTGTATTATTACTCTTAAATAAAAAGATCTAAGACTAAAAAGAATAAAATAGTTGTAGTATAATATTGTACAATATATAACTATTGTATTTTCTTCTTACACGTTTAATAATTAAATAAACCATATTAGTTCAAGTATATTTATATATATGTGTGTGTGTGTTTTGAATTGACAGGTACAATAATTAGTATATAAACTTTACATTTCTAAATACCACCAAAGAAAATTGTTTGATATTCTTCTTAATTGAAGAACTATCAATTTATAAATAAACAATATTCTAATAATGAAAATAAAATATCATAAATATAGATATATTTGTAAACTCCTTTACAAGCTATCGAGTCTTAGTTCAACTATTATTATTGCACAAAAATATAATTTCACTGTCTTTTCACAGCGTATTTGGATTATTTATGTAGTTGAATCATTTTTGGAATAAAAACAAAAAAAAAAAAACAAGTTATATTGCACTTTATCTACATTTGATGTTAATAAAATGGCGGAAACAAATCGAGATTGAGTTTATAGTGTATGATGTGATAAAGAACCTACGGAAAATTATCATTTATGTCCTAGTGTTCAAACACAGCATAGAAAATATTTTATTCCCTTATATCTCGGAAATTATTATTATTATTTCAAATTAGTGTGAATATTTAATCGATGAAATAGTGTTAATTTTTTTTTTTAATTCTTCATGTTTAGAGACCAGACTCTCACCTACCAAAGGAGAGGATTTTAGCTCTTTAAAGAATGGATATAAAACTATTATTATTTTATTTATAATCTTTTCAATTCCTTGAGACTGGTATTTATTTTGTAAATAAATCAAACATTATCAAGTCTCAACACTCTTTATTATATCATCAACCGTCCAACGTTTCGGCCAGTTCGGCCATCTTCAAGGACAATCTTAAATATGAATATAATGATTATATAAGGCTTATAAGATAGTCGATAGTATTAAGTTGATCTAAAATTAAACATTAATGAAATTGTGACAAAATAGGGCAATTTGACTTGTAATAAATGACCTGGGCAGAATAGCCTGCGAAACGTTTTTAAATAATTGGGTGTGAGTTGTAAATTTATATTTATGATTATTCTTGAGGATGGCCGAATTGGCCGAAACGTTGGACTGTTGATGATATAATAAAGATTGTTGAGACTTAACATGGATATCAATTGATTTATTTAAAAAAAAAAAAAAATATTATTACTAATGATTATTGAATATAACAGTTTAACATTAGTAGTTTGGTTACAGAATGGTTTTTAGGTTGTAAAAATTGAAAAACTTCATCCTTAAAATACTTTTTTGAGACATAACTGTACAACATATCATAGCTAAACAACGCAAATAATTTAACATAAAGATGGTAATTGTGGGCCGACAAAAGAAATAAAAATAATTTACTATAAAGAATTAAACAAGAGAAAATAAATAAGTACATTACAAAGGCGTGCTTAGAAGAATAGTACAAAATATATGGTAAATTAGATTATTACAACGAGCATTTTAAGGAGTAAAATTACAATCTTTTCTTTATTCGGCTAATTATTAAAGTAAAAGGCTAGCTCTTAAATCTAAATTACCACCGTAGAAGGGTAAAAGGGGAAACTCCTTTAAAAGTTAACATGAAAGGTAATAGGGGCCTCTTTAAAGTTGAAAACACATAAAACCAATTTACTAGAAATAATTAAACAAGATGAAATACATTAATACATTACAAAGGACGGGATAAATAGAATAATAAAAAAATATATGCTAAATTAGGCTATAGGCAAAGGGAATTATATATATGCTGTATTGAAACAGATATTTCTCTATTATTCACTATGGCAATATTTTCCCGTACTTATTCTCCAAATAAGCATTTCTGTGGACAGACAGACGGATTTCAATTTCAACAGTTTTCAAAAAAGTATTATTTATTTATTAAATATTATTTTTTGTAAAATCTTTTACTTTCCAAATTATTTATAATCACTCAGTATCACTACTCTCATTTTTTAAAATGTACCAGGTCATTCAAAAAGTCCTGTCGTTTTTTTGGGGGAAATTTTAAATATATAAATATTTTCAAATAATCACCTTTATTCATCAAAATATCCACCGTTACAGTCGGTAACCTTCTCCCAACGAGATGGTAAAGCCCAAATTCCTTCCTTAAAAAACTGTTGATTTTTACTGCAAAAATAAGTGGTCAGTTCGTGAATTAGGTTGTCACGGTCTTGAAAACATTTTTGTCTCAGATTGTTGTCGAGATCTCTGAATAGGTGATAATCAGTGGGTGACAGGTCAGGGGAATATGGTGGGTGAGGCAAAACTTCCCAGCCTATTTCTGTCAATTTTTCCCTGGTCAATTTGGCGGTGTGTGGTCGAGCGTTGTCTTGAAGAAGCAAAGGTCTTCTTCTGTTGACTAAGCAGGGATCAAAAGTCTTAAGCTTGGATTGGCAATGGTCCAGTATATTGCAGTATACTTCTGCAGTGATGGTTTGCCCTTGATTCAGAATCTCAAAATGCACTATACCTTTGGCTGTCCAGAAAACAATGAGCAAAACTTTCTTTGGATGGAGATCTGGTTTTGGAAATTGTTTAGGTTTCTCATCTGCCGACAACCACTGATATGATCGTCTGAAGTTGTTGTACAACACCCATTTCTCATCACAGGTGATGATTCGATTCAAAAAGGGTTCGACTTTCAAGCGGGAAGTTAACGAAGATGCAGTTGTCAAGCGAACAAGCATATTGGCATCTGAAAGCTTATGAGGAATCCATTTATCCAGTTTTTTCACTTTTCCCAGTTCTTTAAGGTAATTCCAGGCAGTGGTGGCTGAGATATTAAGTTGAGAGGCTATCTCTGAACAACTTTGACGCGGATCCAACTCTACTACTCTTCGAACGTCCTCCTTATCAACTACAGTTGGTCGACCTGAGCGTGCCTCGTCTTCTAGTGTCTCGTCGCCTCCACGAAATTTTGAAAACCAAAATTGTGCCTTCCGCTCAGACAGCACATCTTCCCCAAACACGGAGCATATTTTTCTAGCAGTTTCGGCAGCTTTTGAGCCAAGTTTAAACTCATAGAGCAAAATCGACCGAATTTGAGTTTCAACTGGAATCATTTTAACTAGACAGTTGGATGGTGACTGCATTAAATTAATCCTCCTTAGCCTCCTATTCATAAAGTATAAACATTTGTGTTTACATGGATAAAAGTTGTATTGAACGGAATTAATTAGCAAACACTCTAGAATCAAAATAAACTACGAACAAACGAAAAACGACAGGACTTTTTGAATGCCCTGGTATTTCTAGCCTTGGAAAAATATTTTTCCTCTTAACTCTTTAGGTTAATTATCAAATCCTTTCATACTTTATATTTGTAAATTTTTCACTTCTAGTATAAACGTGAGTTGGTTCATTACTTCAAATAAACAAAATAAAAGGTACTTTAGAGTCAGATTTTTAAAGAAATTACAATTATTTCATTGGGAAAAAGACCTATCTATATTAACACTTAACTGTGCATTGATTTACTCAGTTTGATCAAAATAGTTACAGCCAGTTATCAGGGAATCCTAAAAAAGTATAAAATCGATGTATAAAGTTGCACTTGAGATAAATTTATTTTAAGGAATTTAAGTTGCTGTAACATCCTAGCCATATGTCCACTTTAAATATGTAATTTCAGTTCTGTACAAATTTTCGTTTTTGCTCAACACACTGTCAGAAAAATACACAAACTATTTTGCGAAACTTTTTTCGTGGACTGAAGAGGACCCTAAATGAATGTGAAATTTTTAGCGATATTAATAATTCCCTTTACCATATATTCCTTACATGGATATGTAAATGTAAAAATGGGCAGAGAGCGCTCATATATTTTTTGTTGGCCAGCCATGGATGTATTGACTAAAACGTGCCATATTTGACATTTCTGCTGCACATATGCATATATACGGCCCCAAATTATTAATTTCATTAATTTATAAACTAATTTTTCGAAACAAGGAGTTATGATACATTATAACTCTTGTATTTCTCGTCTTACATTTACAACAATAAATGTTTCTCTTCCCGTTTATTTTATAATAAATGGGAATGGGTAATGTAGATCAATTATACCAAGTGGAGGTATTGAAAAATTATGAATCATTGAAATTCAGGAAAAAAAAATTCTCAGAATTCCATAATTTAAGACGGAAATAAGGACTCGTTCTGTAAGATAATTCAAAATTTATTGTTTCTAAATTGAATTCTGCAAGCGTTGGTGTCTTAGCAAAACAGTTGAAAGGTTTTCTGAATATAGATACTAATAATGAATGCATTATTATTTCCATAGATTAGGGGGATTTTAGTTCTAGCATTAAAAAGAAATATTTATAATCACACACACGCACGTACCAACAAACACAAACAAACAAGTCATTATTTATTTTATTTTATTGCTATGTCCAATCTAGTTAGGCCATCTCAGATATCTCTTAATTAGCTTGGATATTGATTATCTGAATCAATTTGTATAAAAAACAAATAAATAATTTGAAGGGTTGAAGCCCTCGACGGCCCACAGTAAATAAAATATATATGTAGTTAATTTACCCCCTTAATATGTTTTATTATCATTAATAAAACACCCCATCACTATTCTCAAGAACTTGGCAAGGTACCTTTTACCGGTGCCTGGTGATAATGTTGTTTTTTCATCAGTATACTATTATTTAGAGTCCAGGAGTCCAGCTAAATAGAAAACATCATTAAACAGATGAAAAAAAAAAAATCAAGTGCGTCAATTCCTGCCAAGATTAGTGTTAAATTTCTTTTTTAGGTTTCTGACTAAACCTCTCTATGGTTGGCCCTCCTAAGTAAGGACATATACAAACATTCATAAGTTTATGGCATAATTGTTTATTGCTCTAAGAGGATATTCCTATATTCTGTCGTCACCATATTAATGCACCCTTCCTCATCCCCCAAAAGAAAAACAAAACTTCTAGATCCGCCACTGATAAGGAAAAATTACATTTTACTTAATAGTATTGTCGTAAGGATGAATTTTACTTCAACACAAAAATATATAGTTTAACATAATATATCAACTAACTACCGAGGAGTGTGTTACACATTATAGGATTTAAAAAATCGTTTAACAAAAATTTTAACTAACTCAATTTTTTTGTTTTTTTTCAGTATTCTATTATTTAGAGTCCAGCTAAATAGAAAACATCATTAAACAGATGAAAAAAAAAATCAAGCGCGTCAATTCCTGCCAACATTAGTGTTAAATTTCTTATTTAGGTTTCTGATTAAACCTTTGGTTCGCAATTTTTTCCCTTACTTATACTTTTTATATCTAGGTAAGTTAATGTAAGAAATTGAGTTATATAAAATTTTTATTAAACGATTTTTTAATTCCTATAATGTGTAACACACTCCTCGGTAGTTAGTTGATGTCATTATGTAAACTATATATTTTTGCATTGAAGTAAAATTCATCCTTACGACAATACTATTATATAAAATGTACTATATAAATCTCCTTACCAGGGGCGGATCTAGAAGTTTTGTTTTTCTTTTGGGGGATGAGGGTACATTAATATGGTGACAGAATATGGGATCCTCTTAGAGCAATAAACAATTACTCCATAAACTTTTGAATGTTTGTAAACGTTCTTCCTTAGGAGGCCAACCATAATTAATGTGTATGGCATATTTATAAAGGAATATGGAAAGGACTGGACGCATAATTACATGTTGCCTTATGTGTCAGGATCATATTAAAACCGTTTGTAATGATTGTATTTATTTGAGCCTATCGATTTAACCACTGTATAAAATAAATAAGTTTTGAGTTATCATTAAGTTTAAAAGATAATAAAATTAATGCACATATTGAATTTTTGAATTTATGTTAATGAAAAATATAATTTCAAAAAACAAAAATAAAATAAAATTTGTAAATTTATGAGTTAATTTAATGATTTTAAATAAATTGTTTACTTAATAAAAATATTTACAACCTTCAAGTATTGATGACTTTACCGTTTTACGGCTTTGAAACCTAACAACTAAAAATTTAGACACAATTAATTAAAGTATTGGTACAAGTATGTATACTTTGGAATAATGTTACTTTATTTTTCTCACGTAAAATCACTGCTTCTTGTGGCTATTGAAAATATTTTTTATAAATGTTAAATTATGCAAAAATATTGTAAATATGCCATCGTTTACCTTCTTGTATGTACATTGAATAGTTAAAGTTGGAGAACTTTTTTCAATAAACAGTGTTCATATTATACAAGAATGTTTGTATTCTATCCGTGTATGTATATAACTTTTTTAAAAAATAATATGGTCCTCCCTATTATGTATGTTATCATTTAATGTTTTCCAATTATTAATATTTTCTTTAATTTTCTAACACTGTTTATTTTGAAAATTATTTTCAATTGTAACGTATTTTTAACCGCCAATCCCCACTACTTCTCTATTACATCCTGTTTACCGTTTACTTTCGTACTGACCTCTGGTCGGTGCGAAAGGTGCGTTTCCTATTTTGTTCATTATCTTCTTTTATTCTTGATTTTACACTTATTTCCCTTTTTTTCATCTTTTGTGTGTAATGCATTTTATATTTCCTCTTATTTTATTTTTTACTATTTCCGTTTTCATTAATTTTCTAAATACTTTTATTATTCTAATTTAATTTTTACGTTTCACTGTCCATCTTTTTAATTTTATTTACTTTGTTAATTTTTGTTTACGTCATTTAAGTGTTTGTATTTTTTTAGCCCTGATGAAGCTCTCCAACGTGGGGCGAAACGTTGGCTCATGATAAAGTTTCACGACTATTTGAGTTCTTCTTTGACCGGACCATTTTCCTTTTATTAATTTTTTTTTTACTTTATCTTACCTATAAATGGAATATATAGTAAGGGAAAATCCAAAAAACCTAGTCTCACAAAATGATGTGTGTCTGTCAACTCAAAAACGAAGATCGAAACTAAAATTACATATTGAAGGCTGTTATATGCCTGTAAAACTGCAGCGAATTTTCGATAATATCGAATAAAGTGCCACTTTATAGTATCGATTTTCTTCGCGAAGGCTGTAATTCTTTTGATTAAACTCGGTGAATCAATGAAAAATTAAATATTCTTAAATAAAAAAATAAGACTTATCCTAATAAAAATAGTTTAACAGGGATTAAGTAATGAATTTTTAAAAAATCTTCCTCTAGAGTACCTTTAATTTAATTTATTTAAAAAAAAAAACACTACTCATTTTTAAAAATAAATGAATAAATAAAGGAGAAAAGAAGAAAAATAGAAATATCCAATTTTTACGCGAAAAGCCAAAACCAACTGATCTTTCCCGATTGCATTACAGCTTCGTTTTCTTTTGTTAAAATGTTGTATTCTTGGCAGGACCAAATGTATATTCGTTATTCTCACCATGAGAAGTCCTAAAATAAAAAAAATTAATAACAAAATAAAAATTTTTTGTTCAGAAATTTCGCCACGCTTGGCCTTTTGATTTTTATTATTATTTTTCTTAAAATAACAAAAATACTGATTACTTGAACACAAGCCCATTAATCTACACAAATCTTGGGGACGTATTTTTTAAAATAAAAAATTAATGTTAATACAACCTCCAACACAGATTTGAGAATTTTCATATCAAAAGTGAATATGCCCACTTCCCAAAAGTAAAGTTTTTTTTTGGCCAAATTAAAATTTATTTCAAAATTTATATTTTAACCTGACAGATGTGTACTCACATATTAATTTTCTCTTAATACATCTGCATGATATTCTGCTATGTATAATCTGTTTTTGATAATAACTTTTCAAAATTTGATATTGCAATTTGTCTTTCATGTAATACTTATTTTCGATTTATGAGTGTTATTTATGAGTATATATTAGATGAAGTTTAATTCAAGCAAAATCAGAGAATTGCTGATTTGTTGAGGAAAAGCTGGGAGGGCAGGTAGGGTATGAAGGTCACATAGGGCACTCACCCAAGCAGATGTGTACAAAATATGCAGGCATCTTGTTCCTCTACATGTCTGCCTTCTAAATATAATTTTTTTTGTACGAATAAACTTAGTAATAACAAATTGTTTTTTATTAAGTAATACATAATTGAACAATTATTAGATATTTGTTTTATTGATAAAGCATAAATCAAGAATAGGTTAAGTCAAAAATAGAATTAACAACGCTTTTAGTTCAGTTAGAAGTATATAAAAAATGGTTTCAATTAAGGTGACATATGTCCATAAATTAAGAATAGAATAAGGAAAAAAATAAAAACAATTTGGAAATTTGGCTTAACCTTAAAACATTTTAGATTTGTAAATGTTAATAAATTAGTGAAGTACCTGTTTAATATAGTTAAATATTAAATTATGTGTATGTAAATTTGTAAAAAAAAGTTTATTAAAATACAATGTAAAATTTGTTTATTGTAACTGTATGTTAATTGTAAAACTGTTGATTGTAAATATTTTTATTTTTAGATCTAGATAATGGATAGAAAAGCTCGAAACGTTCTTCGGATGGCATAGAGAATAAAAAAGTAATCAATTCCTGAAAAGAAAAATAATAAAGAATAAGTTAATTTAAAAGCTAATATTAATTAATTCAAAGTTTTATAAGGAACCTTTTTCAATACAGTAGAAAATTGTGTTACTCAGATTGTTTAAAAATCTTGTTTTAATTTGAAATGGAATTAATTCTTGGCCAAACCAATAACTATAATAATTCTTGTGAAGTAGGATAATAACACGAAAATGAAGAAATGTACTTACTTTTGAAGATATAATAGAATGATTGGTCTATTGTATGTAAATAAATACATGCTGCTGTAGGAACAAACAATCTGCTATCGTATTACCCAATATCGTTCAATGAAAAGATTCATCAGTACCTTATTTCTATATATATGTATATATGATTCTGTTATTATGGAAAACTATAATAATTATTGCGATGTGCATCGCTATATAGCTGGAACTTAACCGTGAGCGATGTGTACAATAGTCGAACCTGTACGGACATGTAGAGTCCAAAGTTCGAAGTAGTGGTTATAAGGGGAAATAATACTAATTTCTGGAATATGTTTAAATTATCGTATTATAAAGAATATAATGAATCTTTTTTTTTTAATTGCATCACAGAATAATTGTTAAACATTTTACTTGTACTTGCATCCAGAATTGTTTGATTAAAAGATCAAAATTGTATGTTTAACATATTCATATTTATTTATAGTAAACGTAGCACTAATTTATCGTACTTGTTCAAAAATCATTATTTATTTTGTAAATGAAATGAGGTCTTGATATAAGAAATTACTGTAACAATCATCGCGAAATATTTGGAATGAATGAAAATTAATAAATGTATTTATTTTCCAACATATTATAACACAAATTGTTAAAACATTTCATACATGCATCGGTTTATGTATTAACTTATTTTTTTAAAAACGTTTGTACCTTATTTCTAAATTACAGAAGAAATAATGTGTTACTTTCTTTGATATGTAGTTTTTAAATCCTTTGATACTTTGCCAAAGCTATAAAATCTCCTTACAACTATAATAATTATTGCGAAGTTCAGCGGTACAGAGCTGGGACCAGACTGTGCGAAGTACAGGATACCCGAACCCGCATGGACCTGTCGAGCTCAAAGTTCAAAGTAGTAGCATATGAGAAAATAATTAAATTTATCTGGTCTTACAAAAAATTATAAAACATGTTGCTAAATATGTAAATATACATGTACAGAATATTTTTTTCTTTATATTAGAAAAAAACAAAGCTAATTTTAAATGATTTAACCACACAAGAAGAAAAAAAAAATTAGAAAAGTAAGATTAAAAAACAAAACAAGAAGAGGTAAGAAAATAAATAAATTGTAGTGAAATAAATTGCGAACTGTAAGGTAATTAAAAAAGATAAATAAAAAAATGAATGAATGAAGAATTCGTCTTTAAGTATTCTCAAAGATATAGTGATGATAGTTTTTTTTTTTTATCTTAAAACTATGAAACGCTTTCGGCAATGTTACCCAAATGCATCGAGTTGCTAGAACACATAGCTTACTTATTAGTTCTTAGTTTATGAATAAGCTGTGTGTATACGCTAGTGTATATTGCATTAACATGTTAATCAAAGATACAATTTTTATTTTTTCTCTTTTCAAACAATAATTAACTATATCATAAATACAATATTTCTCAAATATTATCTTTTTTTTTTAACAATTTTATTTTGCCTTATTTTTTCCCACCTTTTCACACAAAATTATATTAAATTTTCCTTATTCATTCTTTCTCTCTTTTTTTTTTTTTTTTATCAACCTTATTTACGCTATTACCTCTATATAGTGGAGTATTATCTCATACCTCCCCTCTCCATTGATCCGTATTTCACGTACAATTCGTTACACATTTGCAATATACATTAAACTAAATTATGAATAAATAGAAATAAATAAAAAAAAACACATCAGTATAACAATTAAAAAAATAAATAAATAAGTTTGCAAAAACTCATAAATAAATTTAAAAAATACATATAAATAAATTTAAAAAATGAATAAATAAGTTTAAAAAAATATTTTTGTATTAAACATATAAAACAATATTCTATTTTTTTTTTTTATGGGAAGTACATTGTTTCATTAGAATTTATACATTGCTTTATTTGTATACTTCATTACATTACTTTATTGTATTGCAGAATGCTACAAAAAAAAAAATTAATAAATAAATAAATGGATACACATTTACATTATTATCAGTACAATGATCACGGGATTCTTCTTTATGCTCTATTGGTTAAGATGGTTCTGTTTTCTCTTGCTTAAAACAGTAGGCAGCGCTTATCAGAGAAGGCCTACCAGTAACGGGGAATGAATGCAGGACTTTGTTCTGCCTCTTTTGTAAGGCTATCCTGAGCTGTGGAGATTAAGGTCAATCCTTTCCATCCTCCCCTGGGGGCAATCATCCGTCTCAAATAGGGAACTTTGATCGGGGCTTCATTGTGTCCGATGCGTCCTTACTTCTCTCACTGTCACCTCCACGAGCGGAATAACAATCAATAATATCTAATTTATGGATTTTGTTCGTTAAGCTTCTTTACATTGTTTCGTTAAAAATTGCGTATTATCTTCCGAAAAATGAGACGTTGAGAAATGCAGTTTAAACTGGTTAAGTGGGCACGGTGTACATGAGAAACCTCTACTAATGATAATTACAAAGAGATCCCGAAACTTTTGCCTTGAATTAAAGCATGTGTAATTGAGATTTGAATTCTTAGATTTTTTCGATATTTACCTAATTAATTGGGACTTGTTGGTAACACTTGCAGAATAGGACAAAATTATTATCCTTTGTAGTAGCAACGAAAATATAAATCAACCGACTTCTGAGGATTCTGTGCGTATTTATGATGAAAAGACTTCACAGACGATGGCATTGTTTCTGCCGGCTCTCCTTCCTCTTTGGAAATAGAAAATGAAGATTAAAGTTGTGAAGAAATTTCAGAATGAGTGTTGAAGCGTAACACAGGAAAGTCATAAGAAACCATACAAAAATATTTGAAGATGTCAAATATTAACAATCTTGGCACATTTGATGAAATTTATACCATCAAGAAACCTCTTAAAGTTGGCACTCGAATACAAACCAAAATATTTGACTTTTTAAGCAATAAGTTTTGTTTTATAAAATAAAAGTATAACGTAAAAGTTAAGACATTAGAATGTTGTGATAAGGCCTGTGATTTTATACGGGATGGAGACCACATACCTAACCGACTTGGAAAAGCTGCTAAGAATAGAAAGGAGAATCTTAAGAAAAATCTATGGGCCCAGGAAAACACATGAAGATTACAGCCGAAGATATAACGATGAAATACACAGAAATATCAGAGACCTAGAAACCGAGATAAGAATCAGAAGGCTGATGTTCTATGGGCATATGAAAAGGATGAAGGAGGAAAGATTGAACAAAAAGATCTTTAAAAAAAAAGTTTCAGCCACAAAAGCATGGGAGGATACAAGATGCAAATAAGAGAAGATTTAAAGAACCTTAAAATTTCAGATGCCGACAGTCTAGATAGAGACACATACAGGAAAACAATGAAAAATCTCGCCAATATTGGAAGAGGAAAAAAGAGGGGCACGAAGTGGTCCGAAGAAAGAAAAGCAACGCAGTCGAGGATCATGAAACTGCGATGGGAAGAAAGAAAATCAAGACACCCGAAGAAGCCTAACCAATGATATTCGCGTGGCCCTTAGTGGAATAAAGTACATATACGTAAAACATATAATATGCATTTTTATTAACATTTTCACCTCTATAAATAAAAAAAACGATATATTTCGCCAACAATAAATAGGATGGGACTGACCCCAAATTTATCCGAAACTCTCGCAGATGAGGAAGCTAAAATTACACGAGTATTTGAATTTTTAAAAGCACATCGCCTTCTTTATATATTATAACTCCTCTTCGATTTTTATGTTTTTTATTTATTTTTTTTATTTTATTATTTTTTTTTAATTATTTTTCATTTTTTTTTTATTTTTTTATTTTTCTATTTTTTATTTATTTTATTATTTTTTTTTTTTTACTTTTATCATCCCATAGGCGTTGATGACCAGAGGGTTTTACGCCTTTAAGCAACAATCAACAACAACAACGATATATTTCGACCTTAGTGGGACCCTCTATAAATAAGACAAATGTCTTTAAATAAAATAACGTACATCCAAGTTAAGTCTCAAAAAACTCTTTATTATTTTTTCCAAGTCCAACGTTTCGGGCAATAGGGCCATTCTAAAGGACAGTCTTAAATATAGATTTAAACCTCACATCCAATAATTTAAAAATCTCTTGTCAATTCTCCATTAAAGTTTAAACCTTTAAATTACAAATTAACTTAAGAATAACATTATTAACATTTGTCCACAATAATACAGAACTATATTTACTAACATATGTCTGGTTAAACTTAACAATATGTTTATTTGCCGCTGTTCAATTAATTAAACTGTAACAGATTATTTTAGAAAACAAATTGTTTAAATAAATGTTATAAATTATTCAAGAAAAATTAATTTTTATTTTAGTTTCACTAGTTGAACAATTACTTTCGAGATGAAATATCAGGCTGCTTTAGCATTTTGAAAACTCTGAATTTCGGAGGGAGCTTTACGCATTTTTTTTTTTTTTTTACGTTTTAGTATTATGGCACGTACTTTTTCTTATTTTGAAATAGTATAAGTAGTAGAACTCCTAAGAATAGGAAGAAAATCAGTTTTTTGTCTAAAAATAATATTAGAAATGTTTAATAAAATAATATATTTTATTAAACGTACCTTGAGGTAAATTATTTTAAATTGTGTTATAGTGTGTCATTGATATTAAAGGTGAATAATAAAATTGAAATTTGTAGGATTTAAGCGATAACAAATAATCAGACAATGACAAAGGGAAATATTAAAGATTAAACTTATTAATATATATATTTTCTTGATGAAAATTTAAGATCTTAAATTGAAACTAGGATAAATTTTTAAGATGTTAAACTAGGATAAAAATTAAGTTTTCTAGAATAGTTTACTACTTATATTTAATAAAATTGTTTTCAAAATAATCTGTTAATGCTTAAGTGGCAAGTGGCCAATTTCAGTTAAGGTGCATAAAAACAATTGTGTTAATTTATGCCTTAAATTTCATCTTATTTTATTTCAACTCCATCACCTATTTAGATCAAATGTTTCTTGGTGTGTCTACATTGAAAAAGAATCGAACTGATTGGTCTATCAAATTATCTGTAATGAGAACAGTGTGAAGTGTTTGGAAAAATTATTTGTAATCAACAATGGTACCAGATCTCTTTTCAGCATTTTAAAACATTTCTATTTTCAAATTTTCATTCTCTATTTTCAGACAGAATCTAAAAATAAAAATTTTTGAGCGAAGACCCTTTGGATAAATTTAAGCCAAATTCGATGAGTTAGTTTAGGTTTTAATTTAACAAGGATGTTTCAACATGGTTTCGAATCAAATCTGAAAAAACCTCAATTCGGTTTTATATTTTGTAATCAATTTTCCTATATTTTCTTTATAAAACAGTGGTATGGTTAATGATGCGGGGGGGAGAGGAGGGGAGATAAGAAATTGCTTCTTCCAACGAACCTAACAATTTAGAAAATTGGGTTAACTGAAGAAAAGATACAAAGTTTACACTGAACTGTAATTTCTTGACTTAATAATTCTGAGCTTCCTCAAAACAGAATATTTTTTTGTCTTCATTGAATCAAAGCCTGACACTGTTTTTGATTTAAAATAGTCCATTAAGTTAGATATTTAAACATTTTAAAAATTATTTGATTAAAAATTCGTTAATTTTTGCTTTAATCTGCCCTAGTAAGCTAATGTTTTAGTGGAAAAATCATATCTCAATCATCGAGATATAAAACGAACCAGTTTCAGAGTGTTTTATTTTTTTAATAGCTTCCAGGGGCCATAGCACGACATTATTGGATTTTTTTAAAAGTAGTATCAATCAAAAATTTTTTTTCAAAATCGGTGAGAACTAAGCGATGACACCCATGGGCGTATGCAGAATTTTACCATGGTGAGAGCGGACATCAAATATTACATATACTTGTCTATATATCGTCTATTTTGGAAACATTTGGTAAAAGAAACATATGAAATTCTGCTACTTCATAAAATCCATTAATTATTTTTTAAATTTTTCTGAGCTTTTATCACAATAAATTATTGAAAATTGAGCAAACACATAATTATTGTACATAAATACAGACAAAAAATATAAGAGCTGGTGAAGAGGTTTGATATGAGAGAATCAGCCTTCTGGGATTGCAGGGAAACATATTAACCACCACATCTACGATGGTTGCCTTCTTTGATTTATTTTCAACAAACATTCTGAGATTTTTAAAATGGCAAACAGTAAGTTATTGTAGGAAAAATGGAATCTAAAAAAAGTTCTTTTTTATTCTTTTCCCACATTATTTTTAGAGATAAGTTTAGAGATGACGAATAATTGAATCTAAACTTTTTTTTACTGAAGAATCGACATATGTCCACCTTGTCCCTTCAAAGTTAAATCATCTATCAAATCAATCCCTTATTTTCTTTATTTTTTTTCTAGTGGCCCAAAACTCTAGGGGGGGATGTGAGGCTCCCCCTTGCTCCCCTCTGCCTATGCCTATGAAGACAATATGTAAATCTGTAGATTCGAGTTTTTCTTATGTTGGCCAGATCTTATGAACATTATTTCCTTCAGTGTTAAAATATCTAATCCTCGGTAATTCCTCTAGTTCAGTCTGCGCGGCATGTCAGGAAAGACCTCAGACTGAAGAAGAAATTCCTCCAGTTCCTCTGAGGAGGCGTGTGTAGCCCGACATGCCTATAACAGTTTACTACTCAGGTCGTCTAGTTGGCCAATGTTGCCTGAATAAAATGTCGCATCTACATAGCGACTTTTATGGCGGTAGTAGTAAATGTGCATTTACTGTGGGGCTAGTATGACGTTGCACAATACGAGGTAGTTAACCCTAGTAAGACGTCCGGTATAAAGTTGTGAAAGGAGACAACAATAACTCTGATTTCAGTAATAAAAATAAACCTATCATTAATAACCAAAGCATTTATGATCACTAAAAGAAAAATCGACCCTAGGAAAAAGATTACCCAGAAACAGTATTAAAATTTTTATATTTCCAATTGTTGACAGTGTTATCAGTGACTGGGAAAACAAGCATTTTTTGTGACCCAGATATTGACATACCCATTTCAAATTGAATTTTTATTATTCCAACACAAACGAATAAGAAATGGTTACTTTTATCATGAACTTGGCAGTTTGTGGTCCACAAAAATATACACACCTCTTTAAGCTGAAACACAAGAAACCAGGAGCTCATGGTGACTAGTCCAAGTAGTGTCTCATTTCCATTTTTGTTTTCGGTCACTGGCTTTTTCATTTTAGAGGGAATTAGTTGATCAGCTGATGGAGTGCTTAGCTTACCACTGGTTCCAATTTTGAAACGAAATTGTGACATCAAATTCCTGATATTTAAAACAAAGATTGGCCTGTCAATAACAGGTGCACTTACCCTAGTCATTTGAAAGAACGGAACAATATACATTAACTATTCCGTGTAGTAAGATACCTGGGAATTCACCTAGATCGCCGCCTTACCTGGAATCATCATCATATCAACATCAAACTTATGCAAGGTTACCAATGCTATATCCTATCCTAAACAGAAATTCCAAACTAAAACCAGATAGAACTGTTCTTATATTTAAAACAATCCTCAGGCCATTGCTGATGTACGGCTGTGAAGTCTGGGGAGCGGCATCCTTCACGAAAAGGAAAAACTACAATCTTTTCAAAATAAAGTCTTAAGAATCGCAGTTAATGCTCCTTGGTTCATAAGAAATAGCCAATTGCATCGCGAATTACATATGGAGTCAATAGAGGATTATATCAAAAAACGGTTCATGAAGTTCCACTCCCAGTTGCCAGTTGAAGGAGCAGTGACCTACAACCTGGGAAACCCAACCTCAACCTGAAGACTGAAACCTAGACTGCTGCAGGACATTCTTTTATAAATTTTTAATAAATATAAAATTAATTCATAGTCACACTACTATTTACTTATTATTATTATTATTCATTATTTTTTTCTTCTCTCTTCCCTTTTTTCAAATTAACTTGTTTCTTTTTACTATTAGCAGACAATTGTTTGTTTTGTTTAAGTGTACCAATATCATTATTTTTTGTTTTTAATTTTACTTTTCTCTTTTATTAAGAAGCATTATTCTTATCTATTTATTTTATTATTAATTTTTTTTCTTTTAATAAGAACATTTTATATAGTTAGGAGTGTCATTTGTATGACTATACCCCGTCATAATGAACTGTTAAAAAATTATATAAGTTATATCAACCATGTAAGGCCCACCAGATCTGGTATAAAAATAAAATAAATATAAAAGTATTCCGTGGCAACCATGGCGCTACAGAAATCAGGTTTGAACCGTTCCTGATTCGTGCTCTATCTCGAAAACAGTTCATTTTTTTATTTTAACTCGAATGTGAAAAATTGGGAATTTATATGTTTTAGAACCAACTTCAAACTACAAAAATTTTAGTGAAATATTATTCAAAGAGTCAATTATTATCGAATTTGCTTATGAACGATAGATAGGTCCGTTTTACAAATTTGTTTAGGGACTTAAGTTGGGAAATCTGTTCCAAATTGTTGGGAGATTTTAGATTTCACAGCAACGCCCCTGCCACCAACCCCCTTGTAAAGTATGTGAGCCCCATCAGTGCCATCGTTACACCGCTTGACTTAATCTCGATGTCCCCAAGGGGTTAGAGTGCCCTCTGCCAGCAGTCTATTAGTCTGCCCTTTGCGTGTCTGACCCCAGCAATTAGCCATGAAGCTTCAATTTCTAACGAAAAATATAAGATGAAGCCATTTTTTCGTAATCAGTGTATTATTGTACAGATGCGATAGCGAAAAAGCAATAATTAAAAAAAAAAAATCTTGCACTATTTCAACGTAATAATTAGAAAAAATTGGTGTTTTGCCCCCTTTACACAACTTTCACTCACTATACAAATACGTATTTTAGGGTTTCTAGGGCTGAAAGTAACGAATATCAACTTTCTCTCAAGAATTTAACAGTTCAACAAAAAATGAAAAAGTTGTTTATATACGAAAGCCTCGGATGTTCATGTTTCCAACTTCTGTCTCTATTCCTCATTTTTTCCCTTTAATTATTGATTAAATTCTTTATTTATTTATTGTTTATATTTGTTTGTTATTGCTTACAGCTGAAACTGGTTTTAAATTTCAAATAATCAAAATCAAAGGTTTCTAAAGTATATTTAAAAATTCATCGCTCAATTTTTAAAAAAAATCGTCATTGATGTTTAAGACTACTTAATTATTATATATTGATCTACCGAGTTTTGTCAAAATTGTCACAGTCGTTTTTAACTGTTTTACAAAACCACTTACAATTAAGGTTAAACTCAAAAAAAGTTCAATAAGAACTTTCAACAGAGTTATAAAGGTTGATAAAATGTTTTAAAAGAACTTATATCTAAAGAACTTTTTGATAAACGCTCTTTTAATCTGAGTTATGTTCAAAACTGTTTTTTAATGGTACTGTTAATATAAGCTATGTGGCCGTCCGTAGCCTAGGTCATTTGGTGCAATTTGATCTGTCTGAGATCTGCGGGTGGCGCTAGTTTGAATCCGGTCTGGGGCGTTGACTTTTTTCATTGAGTGGCGGTCCCACAAAATAAAATACTTGACACTCCCCACCATAGTTAGAATAGGGGAGTATAGGACTTGGGAGTCTTGGGCCAACGAAAGGGGGGGGGGAAAGAATATATATATATTATATATAAGTTATGGTTAAAATAGTTTTATTAATTATTAATAAAAAATGTTAAAATTAAAACAATTTTTAATTTGATAAAGAATTACCTTTCTTACTTTACTCTTTCTTTAATTTTATCATATTTATCACTACTTCTATTAAGTAATTTTTCACTATTGATTACTCTAATTTTGCATTAGCAATTCAATTTCTCATTACTGTACTTTTTAATAATTTAGTATTCTATTCATCAATATTAATGTTTTCTTAACTTAGTACGTTCCTCTTTCATTTTTATAACTTTTTACACTCTTTCTAGTTTATATTGTAATTGTTTTATAATATTTCACTTGCTCTTATTTAGGACTTATGAAGCCCTGAAAAGTAGGGATAAATGTTGGTTACTAATAAATAGTTTTTTTTTTTTTACTATCTTGTATCTTTCTTGCCCACCACCCGAACAATCTTCCTTCAAAAATTAATTCGATTTCACTAAAATCACGAGCTTAAAAACTAAGCAGGTTTTCTAGGAATATTGTAATGAATTCTGAAAAAGCCGCGAAAAACCTGTCAAACTGATAGTTCACGAGACATTTCCTGCATTTAAGTTGGAACCGACATAATAACTTTTATTATAAAAGTTCTCCATAGAGAACTTTTCTTGTACAGACTTTGTAAATAAAAATTCAAGTCAAAATATTCTTTTATTCTTAATGTTCTCACATTATCTATCGAAAAACATTTACTATAAAATGTTCCCACGTGAAAATTCTCATCTGAAGAAAATTGATTTTTTTTCACACATCGCTATGTGTGAATAAATATTATGTTTCTACCATAAACAGTTTTAATACAGTTCTTAAGAAAAATTAGAACAAGGAATTTTACGAAATAAAAGTGCACAGTTACTTTGAAGCCCTCATTCTTTGCATAATTATTTGTATTGCACATGAAAAATAAAAACCGTACAATAAGAATAATAATTGTAAATAAGAAATTTACAAGGGTGTTGTAATATCTCCCGGAATAAAGCATAGTCCTTGTCACGCAACTTCCAAGAACGTTAATTATTTATACTTTCACCGTTACAATTAAAAAAATCAATTATTTAAAAACTGATGCCAATTATACAATCCCAAGAGGGAGTGTTAGTTTAACGATGGAAGTTAAAACATTTATTGATAATTTTTTTTCATAGAAACGTTGTGATGAGTCGTCTTGTAAAGAAAGCACTCCACTTATCTCTAATTCCCAAACCGAGTAAAAAATACAAAAATAACATAAAATAATTTCTGTACCACCAACCGTGGGTAAAGTTTGGATTCATAAGAGCTTCTTGGGAAAGACCAGACCCACTATTTAGGATTAGTGGTGGGTCCCAAAACATTTTTTTTAAAGTTCTTTTTTTTTTTTTTTTTGAGTCCCATAATCATCTGGCTATACACTGGCTTGTACCACCTAAACTTTAATAATCGTAAAATTTGTTTTCTTGTATATATAGCTATTGATAAAAATGAATAGGTATGTATGTAAAGACAGGGTGGCCAAGAGCATAAAAAATTACATTAATAATTTAAAATCTACAAATTTTGCAGAAAAGGGTAGTTTTTGTGTTAAAAAAAGTGTATAAAATATCATTGCTCATAATGATCTTGTTTCAATATGGCGGCTGAAAAAGTGAAATTTTGGATCTTTAACCTCAATTATCTGAATAATGAATGAGGTAATAAACATTTAAAACAATAAGAAAAGTTTTAAAACTGAATTCGAAATAGCTTAACAGTCTTTATTTTAAAATCGGTTAAAACAGAAAACAGTTTAAATTACAAAAACACACGACCTATTAGAATTTTTATAATAACAATGATATTCTTTATTTAGTATTGGATAAGTCACTTTTGAATAATATGGTATGCTTTAGTGCCTGGGATTAAATTACGAAGTTTAAATAATGAAATAATGAAACATCGTAAAATATTTCTTATAACTTTTTAAAACAATTTTGATCTCTTTTCTCTCAA
>NW_027115240.1:388249-395253 GCF_000696795.3 Halyomorpha halys | reverse complement strand
ATTAAAAGGAGCTGTTTGTAGGAATCCTTGAGAATGACCTGAGAGGTCGAAACGTCGGATGTTAAAAAAGAATAAAGTTGAGAGAAAAGAGATCAAAATTGTTTTAAAAAGAAACTAAACCACTCTCAAACAACTATATAAAAATAAATCTAAAATTTCTTATAACAATAAATTGAAAACAAAAATGAGATAATGAAAATTAACTAAAAAAAAATAGAAGAAAATAATGTTAATATAAATTTTAAATAAATATTATAGACATCCAGTAATGCTTGTATTGAATATAAAATAAGAAATAAATAAATAAAAAGGAATAAAATCATCTATCATATCATAAATCATAACTACTAATACAATAAAATGAACCAAAGATTTTTGACAAGAAGAAGCTATTAATGTTTATATAGATATTTACAAGTTGTAATTGAAAATATGAAACATCAAATGTTAAAAAATAAAAAGGGAACAAAAATAAATCTTCATACAAATCATAAATCATAAGGTATCCTCTAATAATTTTAAGGCAAAAATGCACCGAAACAGTCGTGTTTTTTCAACTTTAATGCCAAAAATCTGTAGTGACCTTGCTTACGCCATAAAATAAAAAAAAATATATATACGTCTGTGTATAGGAATTCATATTACAAATAATGGCTTGACAAATATTTTTCGTTTTATAAAATATTATAACAATATTTTAAAAAAAAATCCCAGTGATATTCCGTAGACCCCTTAGCCATCGTTAGGACCACCTATGGAGAAACGTTGGGTTAGGCCAGTTGTCGGCGAACCACGGCTTGCTAGCGACATGTGACTCTTCGAAGACTTGAGGGAGGTAATAAGATAACATTTTGTTATATGGTCCGATACAGTGTTTTAGCTTCTTAAAGAACTTATACTCTTTTTCTATGTTAAAGTTCTTTTGGTCAGTGACATAAAAAAGGAATGTTTCATATTTTTCATGTTTATCAAACGAAAGTAACAATTACCTAGGAATCTTTCCATAAACCAATTATCATAATGAAGAAATCATTTCTAAAGAGATTTCGAGACGTTGGATAAGTGAAAGAAAAACTGTGCCATTAGTAAACGAATTACAAATTCATGCATTCAAGATTTAAATAGCAGTTTTTGAAATGGAATCGCAAGACAAATAATTGGAATTTTGAAATAATTCTGCAAAGCTGTTTTATAAAATAAAACTGAATTGAAAATCAAAATATTGAAGCTTAAATTCATTTAAAATAAAATATATTCAAATTCAACTCCATCAAATAATTTGTCAATATAGCTGAATTTGGCCTACTAGAAGGATTTTAAACATTTTAAAGACATATTCAATCTCATCATTTATACATAGGAAATATAAAAATAGATTTAAAAAATAAATAAATAGAATAAAAAACTAAAGTAATAATGATGTGATTTTTTTAGGTCCATATTATAAATAAGGGTTTGATGAAAGAGGTTCCAATCTACTAAATTGGACTACTGAGGTCCTCTGATGAATGATGAGAAATTTAGGTAGTGAGTACTGGGGAAAAGGATAGGGTGAGAATTAGTGGGGTGTGATCAGAGGAAAGGTCCAAAGTGCACTATGGAATGATGAAGAGGTTCTAAACCGGAGGGTATGAATAAATCAAGGTCAGGGTTTCTATGAGGATCTGCAAGCCAATAAGTAGTAGTATTAAGAAAAATGACAGTTTTGGAAGTAGATTTGGATAGGAGGAAGTAGGTTCGATATTGAAGCATTTATTTTTTTGTTTCCATAAGTGGAGCAAAGTTTAAAGTTGCGAAGGGAGAATTTATACCACATTCTAAAGTTAATTATAAACACCTTGAAATCAATGAGTGGTTTAATTTTAAGGTAGTCACTATCAAAGAAAGAACTACTAAAGAACTACTAAAACGTACAAAATTAAAAAAAAATTGTATAAAAATTCCATAAAAAAGACTATTGTTTCTATTTTTAAACATGATTTAGATTTCTTATTGACGTAAATGTAGACAAATATATCAAAACAGAAATTTTTAATGAATATACATCAAGACCAAAATAAATCCAAATTATATATTTAATTGATTTAGAATAATTTTTTAAATAACTATTTTATAGAAAAAAGCTGAAAATTAAAAACAATTGGACAATTAACAAAATATTGGAAAATCATGAATGAGGAAAGGTTTACTAGATCAAAGTATTCCAAATTTCTTTTGGAAAAGGAGGAATCGAGCAATAGATGTTTGAGACATGTTTAACAGGAAATAATAGGATAAAAAAAAAAATAGACCCGAAAACATGCAATTATTTTCCAACTGAACTTTGCAACGACCAATCGAAAGGTAAACTTTTACTATTTACCTTCCAGCCGTTTGGCGCCTTAACCACTGTTGTTTCATACTGAGCAACACGTCAATTTAACGTCAGTGGAGCAATGTTATCCCTTAAGGAGGAATGAAACACACCTCTACGGATCTGTAATTTTTAAACTTAGTAATTTCATATATAAAAAATAGCTATGAACATGATTATTACTTATAACTGGATTTATGGTTTGAGTGAGAGTGGCTAGCTCATAGGTAAGGCACTGTGCTACAAACTCCAAGGAACCGGATTCAAATCTGGCTGTGGCAGATTATTATTTTCTGTTCCACTTAAGCCCTGAGTCAGCCTGAGGGTTCAGGAGCCCTCAAGGGTCCACCCAGCATCATTTCCTAATTGGGTAAAAATCTGGCGGTTGAAAGTAATTCTGACCAACCACCTCCTTGCACAGTAGTTAGTATAGTAGCAATACTTCCTTACAAAGTACTGAACTTTTTTTTTTTTTTATTTAATGGTTTGAGTATAGAAATAAGGTATTAACCGATAGTGTTGTTATGTTGTTACCTCTATAATTTTTAAAAATAGTTAGATTTTCATTGACCACATTTACTCTTGTCACGGAATATAAATTATATATGTTTTACAGAATATAAATCGGAGCTCAAGAGATAAATTTTGATGAGTCAGTACTGATTTATTATGCTGTCAAAGCAATCATTAGCGCTCCGTAAACCATGAAATACCGCAACCGGAGTATATTTTATCCAGGGCAATAAAACCCACGGACTTGAAAATGTCAACAGTACGTATGTCAATGATGGAGACGTATGATTTATTGACAGGGACGAAACAGGGCGACACTCAGCTAAACAAGGTTGGTAGGAGCCCGAAACCCTGTCCAACGTGTGTTAGCATTGCCCCGGCTCGTTGCTGGCATTATTTACTGCTCTCACTGGCCCTTGGGGTCTGTGGCTAACATCTGCTCAACGATTCACGATTGCGAAACAACCGCAAATAGAATTCTAAATTTCTTATTAACAATTCCAAATGTAATGAATTCCATAAAATGAGGTAAGAATTTTTACATTTTTGTCTTTATTTAACAACATATTTGGATTAATTTATCCCAGAGATATAGGTGCTAATTCCGGCTTTATATTTCCAAACATAAAAAAAAGTGGTTAGGGATGGTGAAAGCATTTTTTATTTTTGGCATCAAGCATGAATGCGTTCAACATGATTAATTTTTTTTTTCTGTTATTAAATTCATTAATCCGGCTATTTTTATATACATTTTAACTTTGTTGCGGCCACCGTTTGAGAAGAGAAAAATTAATTTAAGCGTATCCATGTTTTTTTTAATTTATAAACCTGCTTTTATATACACACGAAAAATTAATATTATATATAATCATATATATTTATGTATGTATGTAATAGATATTGTTTATTTATGTTAAATTGCTGTATGGAATATAATATAGGAACTAAGCCCACGTACACAAGCCCAAGTCCCCAGTCAGTCTCTGTAAGTGGTTGGAACCAAATCCCCACAGACAATTTCATACAGTAGGGGTATTCATGATCTTTAGTTTAAGATATTAAAGTGTGTTCAATGGAAAAACTCATGTTTAATGGAAAAATATTTCCCTATTTTACCATGTTAAAGCGACGTAACATATAACATGGTTGAGAGTCTGTTACTAGGTCTGTTAAATGGAGAATGAGGTAACGCAATAGACCAGCTGATGATGTTAGAAGATCAACAAGGCATTCAGTAGCCAAACTTTCATATAACTTCCACTTTTCACTCAATTTAGGCATGTTGTAATATATTACTGTAATCAAAATTTAGAAGTAAATAATAACATGAAGTTTTAGAAGGAAAAGTTATAAAGCAAGCTGCTCAAAATCCTCTAGGAGCTCTTATACATTTAGCATGACTTTAAATATGGCTCACAATCCTATACTAAAAACATTTAACATGGTAAAACATTTTCCATTTAACACATCATGAATACTCCTAGTTTAAGTGTTAGTTGCTCAGCCCTCAGTGGGACATTGTAACACAATTTACCTTATTAACTGCTCATCGAAGAAGAAACGTACCTCATTCGATTACAAATATTAGAAAGCAGGCCAAGTGGGATGAAAACTCTCCGAATAAATTAAAAGAAATAAAACGATCAGTAAAACCATGGTCAACATCCTACCGCAACAGCCGCAGGGAGGAAGTTGCTCTAACCCGCTTGAGAATAGGTCATACTGTCCTCACGCACTCTCACCTGATCAGAAAACTATTTGCAAATATGAAGTAAAGCAAATGTTGTCAGTCCATTCTCACGATTAGATATATTTTTGAAGAATGTACTCACTATTTGCCAACAATAAACAGGATAGGACTGACCCAAAATTTATCAGAAACTTTCATAGATGAGGAAGCTAAAATTACATTAGTGTTTGAATTTTTAAAAGTACGTCGCCTTCTTTCTAAATTATAACTCCACTTCGATTTTAATTTTTTTATTTATTTTTATAATTTTTTTTTTTTACTTTTATCATGTCATAGGCGTTGATGACCAGAGGGTTTTACGCCTTTAAGCAACAATCAACAACAACAACAACGCACCTCACTCGATAACTTGCGCCCTGCGAAAGGCAGAGAGGATGAGTTCGAAGCGCAGTATATAAACTATTTTTTTTTTTTAGGCTAATTTAGTAATGTTTAATTTTTTTTGTAAATAATACCTTTTAGAAATATTTTATTTTATACTTTTAATTCAAGAAGTTCGTATATATTTTTTTTAACACAAATATTTATTCTTTGAAATAACCGTATTTATTGGAATTTTTTTAAATTTGATACTGGCTGGCAGTCTTGGAAAGTTCATCTTGAACGCCTATTGCCACAACATTCTTTTTCTTATTATTAACCATTTTAGTATTTATGTTTATTATTTTTGTGCAGTTGTCATTTTTGTTTCAATCTGACAGCCCTGGCGAAGCCCTGCAAAGTGTGGCGAAACGTTGGATAACATAAATTGTTTTCTTTTACTATTTTTATACCTTTATTGACCGCCACTCGGACTATCTTCCTACAATTTATTTTCTATTTACTTTTCTCTTTATCTGATATGTACATACAATTGAGTACTTAATTATTTTCTTGAGTTATGCTGTTATTTCAATAAAGTTTTAAAAAATTTTAGCATTATTAAAATTATTTTTTCCCCTCTTTATAGTAGTTAGTAGCATAACCTCAATTATGCTGACGGATTTTTGCGGAAAATTGAATTCTAAATTTTCGCCTTCTCTGGTATTTTTTTTTCGGAAATCACAAAAATAGCGATGACTTCAACACCAGCCCACCAATCAACACAAAACTTGGGGACGTAAGTAGAATGATAAGTGAAAATTATGTTATGCGCGCACTGCAACAGATCTTTTGTATTAGCTTTAGACAATTCAAAGTTGATATTCGTTATTTTAATCTCGATGAACCCTTAAATATGAATTTTTATGATAAGTGAAAGTTATATACTGTATCAAATTTTCTACTTATCTGCTTAATATATTTCAGATATGTCTTCCAGACATCTGAACTGAAGACGTAGAATACTCATTAATCGCAAACCATTGTCTATTTAACACATTGACTTAATGTATCTTTGTTATAGAGGTGAATTTTAATGAATAAATATATTGAAGATTAAGAAAAGTAAAAATAAAATACATTTTTTTTTCTAAATTTTCCTGTAATCCGATTGTTTACTTTATGATCTCTTATTTGAATGTAAACGTAATAAATTAGAGTAATGAAATAAATAATATTCTTCGGGACTATTTTTTTTTAATGAATATAAGGAAATCAAGCAATTTAAATTAAAATGTGAAGAGTCAAACGAAAAGTTGAGGGCGTAGCAAGGGGGTAATCTCCACTGTTGAAGCAAACACGATATTTGTTTTTGCTTGCGCAGCTTATTAAGTCTGGAAACAAAGCACCTCTCAACTTCTGAATCTTGTCAACAAGTTGCAATAAAGTTTATTCATTTAGACCGGCTGCCTTTGTGATGTATGTTTTCCACCTAATAAAGCTCTCTAAAAAAAAAAAAAAGAAAGCTCTTTCAAGAAACCTGGGGGGAGAATAACGAACAACAAAGACATACACTTTCACATATAATAAAACACCAACAAAGAGTGCGATGAAAATGTATTAAACTTTAAGTTGTAATTGAAAAAAGTATATTTTAATTTTTTTTAATATATCCACATTCACCAATAGGGCTATAAATTTAATTAAAAAGAAGACAGAGAGAAGGAGCGACAGAGAGGGGAAAGGTATAGTCACGAACAAACGACGTTTCAACTTTAGTTATAAATCTTCATCAGTGCGAAGAAAAATATTTATAATAATAATAATAATAAAGGCTTAACGAACCCGAAGGTTCGATGCCGATACCACCAAACGCTCTCTGCATACATCCTTCCAGTGATGCCCCTCCAAACCCAATTCCACTAAATCTGTTTTAACACAATTCTCCCATCTACGTTTCGGTCTACCCCTGGGACGCTTACCCGTTGATTCAGTGTTTGAAGAAAAATATTTACAACTTAAAATATTTTTATTTATTGATAAATATTACAATCTGCAACAACGTTGTTGGGCAATAAGTAATAGTGA
>NW_027115240.1:385086-388199 GCF_000696795.3 Halyomorpha halys | reverse complement strand
GTGTTTGAAGAAAAATATTTACAACTTAAAATATTTTTATTTATTGATAAATATTACAATCTGCAACAACGTTGTTGGGCAATAAGTAATAGTGAAAACTGATTACATTCATACTAAAATAAAAAATAAAATAAAACAAGAATAAAAATAAATAAATAAATGAAAAAAAATACATAGAAAATAAATAAACTCTCTCTAAATATATACGAACAGACGAAGAAAAATAAAATAAAAAATAATAAATATAGCAAGTATGGAGAAATAAGATAAAAATGGTGAACAGTATACAAAGAAATATATTCAAATAAAAAACTAATTTACCCGTTACAGAACATTTGTATTAAAAATTTATTGTTCTACACTATAATAAATTTGAGTTAGGCTTCACCCGTGTCTAATCCATTCATTATTTTAAAAATGTTAATGATTAGGGCTTTAAAAGACAAAACCCAGAGTGTATCATAGGAACGAACAAAAAGTCGAGAATACTTAAAAAATGCCAAAATAGTTTACCTATTTTCACGTCAACATATTTTAAATAATTCATGGGAAATAACTGAGTAATTTGAGCCATCAAAATTCTTCATTGGTTCAGCCCGTAAATAGCAACATACCTATAAACGAACAGACTAATCATATGTGATTTAATAATTAGTGTCATGAGCTCATGATCAAATCGTTTAAATACATTTATTAAAAATTGTAGTAAAAGTTTAAGAATCGAAATTCGTCACTTCTCTACAAAAATATCCTTTGAAACCTTATTTGTCAAAATCCACCCCCTCCCCCCCTCCTCCCTGAGAGTCTGAAAAGGGATCGATACTGCCGTAATGTATATAGGTGAAAAAAAAAAATGAAATGAAATTTGGAAGAGCCCCCAACTTCATATTTACCTCAATTCGTTGAAGAGTTGTGATTTTTAATGAATTTTTCAACAAAACAAATTTTTTTTTAAATTAATTTATTTACTGATTCATAACATTCCTCCTAGGATTTCGAAAAGAAGATGGCCTCCAGATCTATTCCTGAAATGTTTTTTTAATTCTATCAATGGATAGATTCTCTACAAGACTGTATCATGTTGTAAAATAACTCCCAACACATGTACTTGTATTTATTTTTATTGTAGTAGTAAATAAAATTTTAATTAATATTAAAATATAATAAAATATTTAATAAATTCAAAAAAAAAAAAAAAATAACTATGACTTTGGTTACCAATTAGGAAAAAAATATATTTCAATTCTGTGCCAGCACTCTACGCGTGATTGGTGATTGGGGATTTGCATGTAATATTGCAAAACCTTTAACAAATAATTACACATCTTCTACAAAGATTAAAAATATACCTTTTTTATATTATTATTAATTCTATTTCTCCTTTCAAATTCTTGATTTTCTTCTTCAATGTATTGCTTCAGAGTTAGAAAGCTTACCCTACCAAAATCCTCTTGAGTCCCTATATGTGGTTTCCTTTCATGTAGTGATTCAGGGCCCTGTGTAGAATAGGGGTTGACACTGCCAAGGGCTTCAAAGGACTCACCACAAGTCAGAGTAAAAAAAATCCAACCCCCACTGCCAAAGGAGTACTATGAAACCACAATAAAGACTTCCGGATGTACACGTTAAGGGGAGTCACTTTGGGCAAAGTGGATTGGCTGTTAGGGTAAGAGGATTTTTTGTGTATTTAAAAAAAATAAAAAAATAAAAATGTCTTTTGTAACGATATTTTAAATGGCATTTAAAATACTTTATATTTTAAATATTATATTTTTCATATATCTACAATACTGGAAGATTACATGCGAAAATATTATCCATTGAGAATGAAACAGAAAAATGAAGGATCTAATTAAATAGTCTCATAAAATACCACCTTAATCTTAGGACTTACCGGTTCTCTGGGAAAATAAAGTTTTTAGACATCTTTGAAGTTAAACTGTCAATAAAATATTGAATGTTTTTAACTGGACATTACTTGAAGCAGCATCCTTTAAATCCTTAAAAAAAGAAAGGAATTTTCCATGTGGGAAACTGGACATGGGGCATGGGAAAATTTCTTTTATTTTTTTATAATAAAATACAAAGAGCCTTAGCTAACAAAGGGAAAAACTGAGTTTAAATAAACAGAGAAACTATTTCCTGACAAGTATGCTCGAAAATAAAAACAATAATGGAATACAAGAATAATTTTACTTTTTTACGAAAATTAAAAACTCATATAAGCGCTCTTAATGAAAAGCTGATTTTTCCAAATGTATTTATATCACTTTTCCAAATAGTTTCTACCGATGGAAAATACGACTTTCTGCGGCGGCAAAGAAAAATAACAAAATAGAAAAACTAACTAATGATTAAGTCTCGACGTTTCATTCCGTATTGCAGGTCGTCTTTAGGGCTACAAAGAATAAGGAACAATAAGATAAAAATGATTAAACTATTAACAAAAAATTAATAAAAACACTAATCGATATAGAATTATCAAAACTGAAATTAAATAGTAATAAATGAGTCAAAATATAAAACTATAAAAATTAACATTTTAATGACATAGGTGGTATAACATAAAACGATGTAATGTGACAGGAGTAATAAGAAAATAGATAAATAAAAAATAAACACACAGTTTTATAATAGAGATGAAATTAGTAATAAACAATTTAATTTAATAACTATTTACATAATCGTAAAATATAATTTGCCATCAGTGTGTGTTATAACTACTGTATATACAACTCAAAGATTCACGTTTTATTTGTAGATGAAGCCGTTAATGACGGGCTCAGGTAGAAACGGAGTTGTATGAAATAAATTGTTCTGAAATAATTTAAAAAAAAAAAAATCATAAAAGATCATTTCTCATCAAAATAGTGTTCTTCCTCTCCAATCCTACCCCTGAACAATAAGATTTTGAGTACGATACTATAAACATATGGATAATAATTTTATATACAGTAACTTTGAATTACGAAAATAAATTATTATAGAATATTAAGAATCATCTTGATTTTTTTAATTTGAAAACAAAAGATACAAGTAATACAATCTGGCAGAGAATAATTCTAATTAAGACTGAATAAATTTGACAAAATATTTATCAAGTATTATAATTT
>NW_027115240.1:383289-384943 GCF_000696795.3 Halyomorpha halys | reverse complement strand
CTCTCTCTCTCTCTCTCTCTCTCTCTCTCTCTCTCTCTCTCTCTCTCTCTCTCTCTCCCCCCTCTTCCTCTCTCAACGCGCGCGCACTCGCACACGCACACGCAAGCACGCACGCGCATTGAACTGATTATTCTTAGCGGATGATCAGTAATGGAGATGTTTCCGTTTAAAAATTTAATTTTCACACTAATATATATGTACATATGTAATTGCTGTATACTTCAATGGAAATGAAGACGGGTGGGACGGATAAAACAGGAAAGCAATAATGCTCAAGAACATAAAATAGGAAACAAGTAGTTCAAGAGGAAGATCTCGTACCGTATACAAATCCCATGTGAGTCCTTGACAAGAAATACAACAAACATTTCTCTCTACCTCTGTTTCCAGAGTATGCTTTCTAACACCAACGCACGCACGCACTCACACACTTGAATTCCAACATAACATCACTGATGTTTTTAATTAACGAGGATGAGTAGCAACCCTTTCTAATTAATTCTGCAATTGTAAATATTTAAAAAAAATACCTTTATTCGGAAATTGCATGTTAGGACTATTAGTCAAAGATCCTAATAGGAAAAAAGAAAAAGAAATTTTACCCTAATCTATCATCACTTTGAGACAACTATATACAGTTAAGGATCGGAATTGACGATTCTGCCAACTCTGGAAATAAGAAATGTCGGACGTTCCAAATGTTATATAAAAGTTATTTTTGAGTTCTTCCAACTAAAAAGAAAATTTTGGGTCATTATCCGTTAGAAAATAGTTCAATTTTTAACTGGACTATTCAAGGGATGTCATTAAACTCTACCAACAACACTAAAATACGACATATTTACGTTAAATAGTTTCCAAGAAACAGTTCTTATAAAAAAAAAAAAAAATTTGTGAATTTTAGTGAATATCATGGAAACTCTTAATTCCACGAAGATAAAATTTGTCAAATACATTATAGCCCATTAAACTAGCTTTAATTTGAAGGCTAATAGCCATCTACACGTCTAATAGTTCCTGTTTGTGAATAACGAGAAATCAACATTTTATTAATTTATTAATTAATTAAATATGATAAATATCATAAAGATTGCTACTCCTCCTCAATCGAGAGCTGATACAACTTTGTACTTTTTGCGTAGAAGTGATAGTTTCCATAGTATTTACTAATAAATTCACTGACTATTGTTTTTTCCTTATTTGAAAAAAAGTTGCTATTTTAAAAAATGTATCTTGGGTAATATTGAACGTAAAAAGCTCTATCAGGGTTATTATTTTACAAAATTTGCTCTACCTTAAATGAAGATACATTATATTTTCTGTATTGTTGGTATTGTTGATAATATGGAACTCGGAATGAAAATAATTTTTTTGGAAAGTTTTGAAACAGTAATTTTTTATTCCCCGTAAGTATGGCTGATAAAGTCATTGATTTTGACTAGTTACTGAATATATAATCAAAGTAATGAAAAAATAGATTTATTTTCTCCAGGCTCATGGACTACATCCTTATTGCAAAGATTTTTTAAAATTTATTTATTTAAGATGAGGTGTAGATAGTTGACCGTAGATTAATGCTTGAAGAAGTTTGTCGGGGGGTGCGGTCAGCAAAGAACAACATAAATAAACAAAACCATATTTATTTATTTTATGC
>NW_027115240.1:381794-382605 GCF_000696795.3 Halyomorpha halys | reverse complement strand
TGCGGTCAGCAAAGAACAACATAAATAAACAAAACCATATTTATTTATTTTATGCCGACGTTTCGACCTGAGTTTCAGGTCTTCATCAGGGGTTGCGGCTTAGAGGGAAGATTGGTAACGACTGAGTCGTAAATCATTGCCCTTACTAAGTATAGAATTAAATTGAAATGGCATCAAATGTGGGCAAATGCTACTGACAATAAATGACGAGAAATTAGAAGTGATGTTTCCTTTTGGATATCATCCACTAGAATTGTGCACATATTTAAGATAAATTTTTCGAATTTCAGAATCACTCAGAACTTTATCATAAAATGTTACCACCAGTACAGATTTTTCAACAGGTATAAATTTAAATTGGGCAATGAAGACAAAATTCAGAAATTAAGTACTATTAAAAATTTCGGATATTAAGGAATTGAAATCTAATAAAAATTGTGGAAACTAAGACAATAATGACCCCGAAGTGGTTGATGCCTAAAAATAATAATCATAAAAAAAAAATAAACTCATCCATAAAGACCTCAACATCTTATTCGTTGGAGATTTGGTGCAAAATAGATATACCTCCTTTCATTCCGAAAACCTTACCCACCCAGACACACTAGTTCTTAATCTCTCATCCTTAGCAATCCTTGATAATCCTCCGTGGCATCTGAAAAAAAGATGATAACGAGATCTTCTAATTTAAAGAAATGATTGACGTACCACCTTTGGGTGGCTCCTTCCCAAGATTATCATTTGAAACATTTATCACATTTACATGTTTTTTTTTACAGTCGTAAATTTCAATAATAGTAATAAAAAAAAT
>NW_027115240.1:372906-381734 GCF_000696795.3 Halyomorpha halys | reverse complement strand
ATATATATATACATACCTCCCTTTGTGACAAAGAGGACACATACAAGATTTCATACTGGGCCTCATTACTTCTTCTTATGCCACTGGTAACTGCTAATTTATCTGTAAATTGTTAATCCCTTTTCTTAAACTGTCCCGGTGTACCCTAAATGTTATGTTTGTTACGAATAATGAGATTTATTGTGTAATAAAAATAGGAGAGACGTTGATACAGTATATGTTTTAAAAATAATTGTGCAAATCTAAATGGTTTTTAAACAGACCACTGTAGTATATCTTATTTATTGAAAAAATTAAAAAGTTTTATTTTCAAAATTTTTAAATCCATAGTATAAGGTGGTAGTGGAGTATGAGTAGCTTGTTATTAATGCAATGTTATTTATGGCGTCTCAGGTTTAATCCAGCTTCCTTGAAACAACTTATTGCTTCTTTCTAAGCCCCGTTTTTTACAGCCTAAACTTCTTCTACGGTCCTGTCTAAAGAAAAAAGTAGTTAAAGTTCCAAAATAAACAATTGATCAAAATATTTTCCTTAAATTCGGGAAGATTAATTTTTCAAATCGTTTTTAAATTTAAACTGATAAAAAAGATTTTTTTAATTTTTTTTAAAAATAGTGTTCTTTAAAATGTTTACCAAGAAATCCAGTAAAAAATATTTTACATTACTTTGTATTTATATATATTTATCTTCAGTTACGTATCCAAAATTAAGCTGTCTTCTTTTTAATTTTTTTTTTTTTAAATGTAAACTTTTATTTATTGAAAATATTACATTCTACCACAAATTTGGTCTATGGGTAATAGTGATAATAAAGAATTGTACACTTTCATACAAAGAAAAAATGTGTACATAAAATTTAAAATAAATAAATTAAAAAAATAATAAAACAACAAATATAAATATAAAAATAAATATAATTTCTATTTGTACAAAAATAGGAAAATAAATAAATGAAATAAATATGATCAAACTAAGTAAAATTAATTATATACAGTATTTACTATCTCGACCTAAGTATCCCCGAGCCCACTCTATCTCCCACGCATGTGGGGTAATGTATGGCTCATACAGATCCCAGCGCAGCCCTCTCACCGCATCCAATGCGCCAGTGGAGGCTGAGTTAGTGCGCTAAAGCCGCAATCAATCTACATGGGCGGAGCATCTGGCCATTACTAGAACTTGAACTGTCAATTTTATTTTACAAAAGGTCTCTTGGCCACTGTCATTTTAACCTTTGATGGAGCTGTTTAGTTTATTAATATCTATGTATTGAAGGGAAAAATTGTTTAAATTTGCGAAATAAAGACGCTACCATTATAATTGAATTGATCAGCCAGGATGTGGGACCTATGATGTTGCCAATATATTGTCTTAAAAATATTAATTTTTATTATATCCTACCAAATTAGTCAGAAACTCTATATTTTCTGCTTTTTTTTTTACACTGAACATACAATCAATCAAATATGACCCATTCCATATCTGCTAGGGTAGTTTTCATTTATAAGCAAACGAGAATTTTTTACTTACTCTTTGAAATTTGAGTTGACAAAAACAGTTCTAGTCTGTAAGAATAAACTATCAAATATTTATCTTACACCCTAATATAGAAAGAAGATTAGATTTCGCAGACGTCTGGCTCGAACCTTTGTCTTACTGATAAAAAAAACAAAAAAAATGAATCCTGTCATACCTCCTCGTTAAATAACAGAGGCAGGGTTTTAAGCAGTGAAAATCCTTAACATGTTTATTAAAATAATTCAAACTTATGATGGAATAAACCAAGTACTCTATTAAATTATTTTCATCATGTTGTTAATGAAATATGAAATATTATATTTTGAGGTAAGAAAGATACATAGGTAAAATTAAATTTGTTGTAATAGTAATATCTTTAACCTTTATATTAGCTAATACTTTATAATATAAATAAAATTTATATTTCAGGGAAGAAAATAACATTCAAACAAATAAAATTACAAATAGTAATAAAAAGTGGTGGGGGGGGGGGAAGAAAACACATGTAAAGACTACATAATTAATCATAATTTACTAATATTGTTAATTAGCTAATATATGTAAGCAAAAAATATTTATCCTTTTATCTCTTTGAGTTAATAATCAATTCAATTTATAGTTAATATTTATTCATTTTTCACTACTAATAAAAATCTGAAATGGTCAATTATTTCAAATTAACTAAATTAAAGAAACATTAGCTAAACATTTTTTGAAAACTTTGGCATTTGAGCCCTGTTAAACTATTTCGATGAGTATAAAACCTATCTAATTTTAAAGATCATTTGATTGTACATTGATATACTGAGTTTATTTAAAATAGTTAAAGCCGTTTTTGTGAAAATCGAAAAAGTGTAAAAATTTGGAGATGTAAAGTAGCACTTATGGTTACTGGGTTATATCGAAAATGTTGCTGTCACATGCTCGTCAAAAATAAGTAATTTCAGTCACTTACGACTTTTCGTTTTTGAGTTAGGTTATTTACATACATACCATTTCGCAAGACTTGGTTATTTTGACTCAGGGAACCTCAAAACATTTATTTCGATAGAAAAATCGAATTCCCCTTACTGTGTATTCCATGCATATGTAAGTAAAAGTAAAAGAATGGCTCACGTATTACTGAATAGCTGCTACCTCTTTGAGTCAGTTTAACATTAAACTAACTCAAACCTACGCAAGGTTAGCAATCCTATATCCTGTCCTAAATATAAAATCCTAATTATAATCTGAAACAGCTATTCTTATTTTTAAAACAATTTCCAAGCCAATGTTGATGCATTCTTTACAGAAAGGCAAAAATTACAGTCTTTTCAAAATAAAGTCGTAAGAATTGCTGTGGATGCTCCTTGGTTTGTAAGAAACAGCCAATTGAATCGGGAATTACAACTAGAGACAATAGAGGATTACATAAATAAAATTTCATGAAGTTCTACTCCAAGTTACCTACAGTTAAAGGAGCAGTGACCTACAACTTGGGAAACCCAACCACAACCCGAAGACTGAAGCTCAGACTGCTGCAGGACATCCTGTTATAAATTCTATATTTATCAGTTCTGTTATTATCACTCTAAAATTTTATTTTATCTTAATTTTTTTCTTAAATTCACTTTCTTTTCTTTCTATCTAATTATCCATAAATGTCATTGTTTTTGTTATTAGCTTTACTTTTATCTTTTATTAAGAATTGCTATTTTAATCTATTTATTTTATCTTAATTTTTTTAATTAATAACATTATATATAGTTAGAGGTGTCTTTTGTATGAGACTATACCCTCCATAACCAATTGTAAAGAAAAAAAAAAATGTACCTCTTACATTAACCATGTAAGGCCCACCAGGCCAATCCTCCAGAAATTTATATGCGATAAGTGAATCCAATGTTATACAATATTGCATTTTTTAAAAATTTATTTATTTAATGTAATTTATCACAGTACAAAATAATAAATACATTAAGTAAATATGTTGAATGTTTCATTTACACTTGAAAATGTTGGGAAGGAACCACCCATTGGTGGTACTTCAAGCATTAATTTAAATTAGAAGGTCCCGTGGCCATCTTCTTTTCAGACGCCTCGGAGGATTATCAGGGATTGTTAAGGATGAGAGATTAAGAACTAATAAGGATGGGTAAAAAGTTTGGAATGTAAAGACGCATATCTGTTTTGGGCCAAATCTGCAACGAATGGGATGTTAAGGTCTTTGTGGATGAGTTTATTTATAACGAAATAACAATATTGTATGGATTTGAAATAACTCTGTATGTAACGTGATCGTACACAACTTTAATCTCTTCACTGACTGTATATTTCTGAAATCCTCCTTCATTGTTGATGCTCCAGTCGGTAAATCGTCCATCTGTGTAATATGAGCCGTGTTGGTACAAGAGAAAAGAACGCCGCCTGCTCGAACAAAGCCAGCCAGGGCCTCCGCTGTCGGTGATTTACGTCGCCACGAGATTATTTGTCATCGTGGTCCCCAGTACGTGGTCACGATCGCTCTGATAAATTCGAGCATTTAGTGGTCACTCAGTTGATACCTTTTGTTTAACTCCTGTCGATAAATTGTAGTCTATATAGATAAATTGTCAGCGCAATAAATTTATCAACTTGGCTACGACACCAAGATTACGCGATTATAGTTTAGACTGTCCGGTTGATTTGTAACTTGATTTTGGCCGGGATTTAATTAACTACAAGGAATCGTAAACAATGCATTAATTTAATTAAGTACCAATAAATAAGAAAACAGTAAACGTTTTTCAATTTCATCTGTTATAAACTTAGAATAAAGATAGCATATGTCATATATTATTTAATTTTTATAAATAGCTCCAAAGATGAAAAACATCTTGCATTGTTGCTATGACATCTTACTTTCCAACACTATATGATTTGAATTAAGGACTCCACCATTATCTATAATTTTAAATCACATTACAAATTTCAACATTATTATTCAAGAGTAGGGGTGCCGAAAGTGAAGAGCTCTTTTTTAAAATAGTACAAAAAAAAACAATTAAAATTAAAAATTGTAAGAAGATAGTTGACCGTTTGCAGTAGATATATATGTCAGTTTACCTATTAAAAAATCTTACCCTTTCTAAGGGGTATAGGAACATTTTATACCCGACTTCCCCCTTTTTTCTCAGTCATCCACTGAGTTTCAATCTGACAAGTGATTACCCCTATATTTATTGTTTATTTTTATCAATTTTCTTAATATCTTTCTTTTACTTATTACCTCAACTAAACTATATTTACTGTACCTATCTGTTCTACATTTTACACCTACATCTTTACCTTATTTATAACAATTTTCAATGAGTAGTCTCCTACAATTTATTAGTCTAGATCTGTATATAGAACTTTTATCACACCTAGTTATATTTATTAGTAACTTGTTTCTAGTCCACCTACTTATTGTTCCTCTTATTGTTACTATTAATTATTTTTTATGTATTTGATGAACATCACAACTGTTTTAAAATGTTTGTATCTTGTCATTTAACCCTAGTGAAGCCTTGTGTAAATATTGTATATATTATTTTATCATTATGTTATTTTATTTTTCATACAGATAGTCTGATTATGTTCATCTTGTCTATTCTTTTGTTTGTATATATTTAAAGAGAGTTTTTTATTTTATTTTATTTCATTTTTTTTTTTTACTTATTTATTTTATTTTAGTATGTATGAGATCACATTCATCAATATTACCTATTGCCCATAACTGTGTGGCAGATTGTAATATCTATCAATAAATAAATCTATCAAAAAACAAAAAATTATTTTCTGTTTTACTCTTGAGCCTCATAAAGTGCGTACTTACTCCTGTTACTTACTCCTGTAATTACTCCTGATTGGTTAAAATCCGGCTGTGGAGCGTGATTCTGACCAAATCACCTCCTTCCGCAAGGTCTAGTAGCAGTACTTCCAAGCGATACAGATTAAATTTTTCTTATACTGATAATACAGCAACCTAATGTTTTTTATTAAATCTTGATCCACAGATTCATTTATTATTTTCCGACATCTACTTTTGAATTAATGGTGATAAATCGATTATATAATTTTCGGTATAGAAAATTTAGGTTCGGTATTTAATCATAATTCAGAACCCGGGAAAGGGATAATTGCTTCGTTCCAGTAAGTAGTTTCCCTCAGAGGAGGAATTTTCCCTTCCCGTTGAAAGAAACACTAAAAAGATCCTTTGTGAAAGTTTTGGGAAATCTTTAATAACAGTAAAGGGATGCTGAGGCGTTAGTGAAAGGGCTTTGAGAAATCCGAACGAAGGGAGGAAGGGAAACACAATAAAGACATTTTAGTAGGCCTAGGCTCTTTGTCAATACTTCGGCTCTCATGCACAAGTAATAGGATATAGGCTTTAATGGATAATTAATCTGTTGCAATTTCCCAAATGTTAAGGACTATTTAAAAATATGGATTATGGTATTGCAGGAAGACGGCCCTAGTGGTGGTCAACAAAGGTACAACTATACCTAAAAAAACTATTAATAACAATAGTAATAAAATAGGGGTACGTGACGGCCGTGAGGGTTAGGACGTAGGTCCCAGAAATGCTTGGTTATTTCGATTCAGAGAAACTCAGAACGTGTATTTGGCATGGTCACAATACTCCCCCTTGGATAGGTCCCAGCTAGGTTCGGAACGTTGTGGGTTCAACTACCACCTAGGACAGTTAATATTAATTTCTCGGTGGTTCCGAGAAATGAATCTTGACACTTCCACCTTTGTTAGTACGCGGCGGAAACTCTGGTAGCCGCCAGGAGTTGACAAAACGGACCAATAGGCCCACTTAACGGACTAGTTTCTCCACCAGATACCAACACTAATACTAACAGTAATAAAATAGAAATAGATATGTTTCTTACCTGGATCTATAAATGAGAATGAGAATTAGGACAGAAAGATACACGATGAGAGTAGAAGGTAGAGGAGTGAGAGCATCTTTTTTTTTTTTTTTAAATACTTTTTATTTATTGATAGATATAACAATCTACCACACTGTGGGCAATAGGTCATAGTGATGAATAATCTTATACATAATAAAATAAATAAATGAATTAAAAAAAAATTCTCTTAAAATATATACAAACAGAAGAATTACAAAATGAACATAATCAAACTATGTATATGAAAAATAAATAAATAAAATAACATAATGATAAAATAATATAGTCTCTAGTCATATTTACACTCTAATATACAATATTTACACAATCGACCTGAGGATCCCTGAGCCCACTCTATCCTCCAAGTGGGGATAGAGCAGAGCTCAAAAGATCCCAGCGCATCCCTCTCGCCGCAAAACTGGTAGAGAGCATCTTCAACGGAAATTTCCCTGATGGAAATTTATGCTTGGAACAATAAATGTATGAGAGAATAATAATATTTATATGAAAGGAATATGGTCCGGGTGCGTTCACAAAAACTCAAATAGTAGAATTATACTATTTTATTGAGCCAACGTTTCGCCCCACGTTGCAGGGCTTCGTCAGGGCTAAAAAAGATACAAACACACACTTACAAAAGGAAAACAAAAGCATAAGTGTAAAATACCAGGGGTATAAAATGTAAAAAAGTAAGATATAATAAGAAAAATTAAAGGTAGTAAATAGTAAATGTAAAGGGTAATAGTAACAGATAGATAAGAAAAGAAATATTAAAGAAAATACAAATAAAGAGATGTAAAATGAAAAAAGAATACAAAAAATTTGTTCAAATTCTACTATTTGAGTTTTTGTTACCGCACTCGGACCATATTCCTTTCATCTTTACACACTGTCAATCAATAATCTTCCAATAATATTTATTTATTTATATACCTCTTTTATGTATGTTTGTTTTTATAATTTATCTTTTCTACCACTTTCTATGTATATCCTTATAGTTTTATGTCTTATACTGTTCGTATCTTGTTTTTCTGTAGCCCTAATGACACCCTGTAAAGTAATAAAATGTATTTCATCATGGTTCAGATGCTTACTGTTGGATTTTTTTCCCACTTTTATCTACTGTTGGTACAGAAGACAACGTCAGGTTATTTCAGTTTAAAAAATATAATTATTAATTTTGATATAATCTAAATTAAATTATCTTTAGAGAAGTATACTAACCTAAAAATGGTATTGAAAAGAAATCCAGTAGTAATATAAAATCGTAATAACATTTTTTTTTTTAAGCGTCTATTAGTGGTTTATTTACTCTACTCATTTGTTTCATTTATAGTTAAATAAATAAAAAAAAATATAATTGAATAATATTGTAAAATTTTAGATTATAGGTGGATTTTTCTAGTTTATTTTTAGCTGAGCCCACGCGCTGCGACTTATTAGCTGATTATTTCGAATCCATTAATATCGCTTTATCAAGATAGTATCTACAGCGACCCGCGATGTAGGAGCACTTACAGAATAATTAGCTAATGCTACATCATGAAATGATAATTATCATAGCACTCCGAGCACCAACTGTCTCCGTTGAACAGACAACATTTCACAGTGCCTGAGACCTCCTTTGTTTTAAGGAAGGGACCTGCGAACAAGTCTTAGATCCTTTGAGAGGTTTTTCATACACGAAAAGAAAACAATAATTTTATTATCTTAACAATTAAAAGGTTAATCACGATGGTCGATATCGACACCTGGTGTAGCTATGGATCGATCCGGACCAGAAAGACAGACGATTATGGATCGATGGATACTAATTCGTCCCGGGGGAAAAAAGTTATTTCACATCAAGTCTTGATTACTTTAATGAAAACTATATGCAGCTAATAGTCAAAATTAATGACTTCGTCAGCCATAATCAGAATCAAAGATGACGGATGTTTGAAAATATTAAAAAAATTAATTTGTCATTCGGGGCTCTATATGTTCTAAACTACTTACAACAATAATAATAAAAAAACTAAATACAAGATCATTTAAATTAGTGTAAATTTGGTAATATACGAGTCCTAATAGAACTGTTCACGTTTAAATAGTTCTCCAGATACGGTTTTTCCAAAAAACTTTTTTTTTTTTTAAATTCTGGTCCATCCAGAAGTTAAATCCAGTTTCAAGTCCATCCAGTTTTCATTAAAGTAATAAAAAATTGGAGTGACATAATTTTTTGATTTCCTCTTTGAGTCTTGGATTAAATTGGATAATTGAATCTCAAATTCTTTGATAGCAACAAATTTTATATATTATCTTATTGTATGATGAAATGGATAATCTCACAAGCTGAATTTAACGAAATTTGGTTATTTTGCGGCTTTTTTAAAAAATATTTTAACCTAC
>NW_027115240.1:369220-372797 GCF_000696795.3 Halyomorpha halys | reverse complement strand
AATTTAATTACATTTTATTTATTGGTAGATATTACAATCTGCTACACAGTTATGGCCAATTGGTAACAGTGAAGAATGATCACATTCATACTAAAATAAGAATAAAAATAAATAAATTAATGAAAAAAAAAGCACATAAAAATAAATAAAATCTCTCTTAAAATATATACAAACAGAAGGATAAAGAAAATGAACATAATCAAACTATATGTATGAAAAAATAAATAAATAAAATAAAATAATATAATCTCTAGTCACATTTATACTCTTATATACAATATTTACACAATCGACTTGAGGATCCCTGAGCCCACTCTATCCACGGGGGGTAGAGCAGAACTCAAAAGATCCCAGCGCATCCCTCTCACCGCATCACTGGTATTGAGCCAGTGGAGGCTGAGCAAGTGCGCTAAAGCCGCAAACAATATTCCTTAAAACTTGCCAGAGTTAGCATAATGCTCATAAAATTTTAGGATATAACTTTAAGTAAAATTTTTACTTCACAAACTATTTAACGAAATTAAAGTTACTGCTATGAACATTAAATGCACGTGTCAAACTGTAGGTATATTTTTAAATTAGCTTTTTTTACTTTCACTTAATGATATATGGAATATATAGTTAGGGAAAGTACTCTGATAATGCAAAAGTTCGAATTAGTTTTCAGGCACGTTTTGAAATATCCTTTTTCCAAATAACCAAGTCTCAAAATTTTCTGTGTGTTAAGTGTCTAGTTCAAATACAAAATAACGTACCAAATTGAAATTAGATATTTAGGACCTGGGTTGCTACATTTACTTTAAAATCGACCGACCGGAATATATAATATAAGCTACACAGAATAGATTTAACAAATTTTTAGGATCTTTTTAAAAATTACTCAGTGACTAACTCAGTAAACTATTGAACAATCATTGTGTTCTTTAATAACAAATGGATCGATTTATCATTGAAATAACGGCGCTTAAATGAACGAATTTTTGAAAATTCTTCCTCTAAAGTATCTCTAATTTTGTTTAATTGAAATAAATAATCAGTTCCTATTCTTAGAAATGATAAACAATAGATAGATACAAAATTATAAAGAATATCATGAGTGATTGAAGGAGAAAAAAAAAAAAATAAAAACAGGAGTTTGAATTGGAAACAACCGGGATCGCTCGATCTCTTCCGATTGCATTCATAAGTTCACGGCTTCCTTATGTTTTGTTAAACTATTGTATTGTAGGCAAAAAAAAGTTGATATTCATTTTTTTTATCTTTAGAAATTGTGTAATGTAATGTAATTGCTAATTGACAGCTATCACTACATTATTATTATTATTGCCATTCATTGCTTTATTAGTTATAAAAACATCCAAAACAATACTGATGCAATTAAAACACAAACTGCGAGCAAGTAGTATGCATAATACTACATTGCTTGTTACTACGGCAACAAACAAAATGATCACGAGCTCCGCTGGTCTGTTGCGTGACGTCATTCCCCATTTAACAGACTCTCAACCATCTAACATGTCATATAGTTTTAACATGATAAAAGTAGGAAATATTTCTCCATTTAACATAAGTTTTTCTATTTAACACGCTTTAACATGTTAAATTAGAGATCATGAACACTTCTACTGTACTATATGTATTCAACACTAAATGAAAAATGTGAAATTTTAAAATGTTCTATTTCCCTGGTTGTATTTCTCAAAAATGTTTAACTCAATTTAACTGATAGTTAGTAAGATCATTACCTGTAATTTTTATTTAAAAAAACACATAAGAGCATAAATAATTTATTAAAATCGGTGGTGATAGAAAAAAAAATCAGAAATATAATATAATATGGTATGGTATATGATATAATATGATATAATCTAATATGATATATGGTATATTATCTGATATGCTATGATATAATATGATACGATATGATATATGATATGATATAATATATGAAGCTGAAGATAAAGGAGATGAGATAACCATTGTTATTTACTAAAGGTTCCTAGTAATTAATTAATTAATTTACACTATTTTAGGGACTCATATATTTCTCACACCTAAAAAATATTTAAAATACACAAACAGTTTGAAGTAAGATCACGAAACGCTATGGGTTATAACAATTTTGACTATTACACGCGATTTTAAATTTAGCATGACGCCAACTAATCTAAATAATCCCATTTACATTTTGGGTAAATTACAGCGGGTAAAAATGTTTCTTGAATGACAGGCTGCATTAGATTTTCTATTAAATCTCGCCGTCTGTAATGATTTCGTTAACGAACTCAAATAATCTCATAAATAAAAGATGTTGCAGTATTTACTGAGGTCATGGCAATTCAAGATCCTAGTCTGACACTGCAGTAGAAAATAATTATTAAATATACAAATATGATAATTAATTCTGATTATATTAATGAAATACTGTTAATTAAATAATCGGTTTTAAGAGGGTTAGAGTATTATAGACTTAACAAAATTTTTTCACTTAATATTATTCGAAATCTTTCTGACTGATTGATATTCTGATCAATTAGTCGATACAGCTATCATTTCAGATGGTCGCTTACACGGCCCGATATTATCAATCGACTACAGAGTGGTGTTTTGACCAAATAAACTTCGCTTCTAATTTTAGAAATCCCTTATCGCTTATCGGGTGTTTCGAATAACGCTACAACTCAAATCTGATATTAATTTATAAAACGACAATTATGTTCAAAATAGAACTCTTATCACCTTATCGAAACCTAATATTTTTATTTGGAGGAGGGGGGGGGATCAGTTAAGAACACAAATAAGTAAAATTTCATTTTATTATTGCTAACGTTTCGGTCAGAATTTGAAGCCTTCATCAGGGCTAAGGACAAAAAACAAGATAAAAAACATAATGAATAAAAGGAAATAAAGAAAAATAGAAAATTAAAGATGGTATAGATGAACAAGGGACCAATTCATAACAAGCATATGACAATTAGGACAGAGTGGGACTTTTGCTATGGTAGAAGTAGGCATACAGAAAAAACTAGTCAGGCTGGTAAAAATGACACTAATAAACACTACCTGCCGAGCTAAGATTGGAATTTCGCTGTTCCAGGAATTTGCTGTAGAAAATAGTTTGAGCCAGGAGGGCCCTCTGGCTCCTCTCTAAATATAGCATTAGAAGTAGTTATTCGTTCAATTAGAACTAATCCAGGAGGGACCATTTACAATTGATTGTCACAACATTTAGCATATGCAGATGATCTCATTACCGCGAGAACCCGAGCAGCATTAAAAGAAACATTCCAGTAATTCGAAGAAGCACGAAGCAGCCCAATGAATTGGACCTTAAGGTAAATGAAGACAAGATAGTGTACATGAAAAGTTCAAAAAAGGATAAGGACGAGAATAGCAAAATAACGCTCAGAGACCACAGTTTCAGTTCTAGCACCTGAATACTCAGTTAAAGTACCTGGGACAAAAAAACAGAAAGTGAAATCAAGACCAGGGAAGCAGCAGGAAATAGATGTTATTTCTCACTGCAAAAAATATTGAAGTTTAGAGCTCTTTTTTTTTTTTTTTTTTTTTAATAGTG
>NW_027115240.1:333229-368795 GCF_000696795.3 Halyomorpha halys | reverse complement strand
AAAAAAAAAAAAAAAAAAAAAAGAGCGGTCATTCACAGAATCTAACGTAAGGCCAGTACCAATCTATGGGTGTGAAGAATGGCCTTTGACAAGAAAAGCAGAACAGATGCCCCACTCCTGAGAATGGAATGTATTGAAAAGGAGTCTTGGAGAGTAGCATTTAGAGAAGAAGGAGGATTGATGAGCAGGTGGATCTGTTTGGGGAATCCAGCATCGTTGCTTTAGTCAAAAGAGCAAGAATGAGATGGAGACAAGTTGAGAGGATACCCGATGAAAGGATACTTAAAAAGATGGTTTATGACAAACCAGGAGGAAAACGGAAAAGAAAAAGTCCCCGGATAAGATGGCTGGAATATGTGGAGGAGGATTTGAATCATTTGCATGTTAAATCCATGTTAAAAGATGGAGAAATCAAGAGACTGTGTAGATTGGTTGGTTGTGGTGGAGAAGGCCGGGGTTCTTGCAGGACCGTAGTGCCATAATAATAATAATAATAGATGAATAAGTAGTTTTGGAAGAGAATGTGTTTTGAAAGTATTATAAGAAGATAAAATTAGTATGAGAATACTTTAGCATAAGTAATATTAAGAATATGAATATAAAATCCAGTAAGTAATTATAAGAGCAAAATCAGAATTAATTTTCAATGAATTTTTTTTATTTTAATTTTAATAATTTTAATTTTAAATTTGATCCGTTACTTAGGACTGCATCTCGACAAACGACTGATATGGAATCCTCATACAAGACTAAAAAGACAGGAAACTGCTCGTCGATTTCGACTGTTACAACATTTACTAGACAAACGGTCTAAATTGCCAATCCATTACAAAAGACTGATCTACATGACTATTATAAGGCCTATCTGGACATACGGAGTTGAGCTTTAGGCTCCACTAAACCATCAAATTCTTCCAGAATCCAATCCTTACAGTCCAAAATCCTTCGTAAAATCCTTAATGCTCCTTACTTTGTCACAAATCAAGTCATCCATCAGGACCTCAATATTCCATATGTTGCCGATTTGGCCAGAACCAGATACCGTTCCTTCCATAATAAACTTCTCAACCAGCCAAATCCACTTGTTTCTAACCTGGCTTCTCCTTCATTACCTAATAATCCTCCTAGGCGTCTGAAAAGAAGATGTATTTAAATTTATGTATGAATTTGGATATTGAAATCCAGAAAGTATATACAGGTAGAAAATAAAAATAAAAATTATGAAAAAAGAATAAAAAAAAACAAATTTACGAGTATATGTAATTAATATAATATGTAAATAAGTACAGTAAAAGAACGGTTAAAATTGTGAAAATGTATAAAGGTTTATTTTATTGTATATAATTATTGTTTTCTTTCAAATTTGATTATTATATATTCTCATACTGCTTTTATCTTGATACAATTTTTACACAATGCTTATTCCAATACTACTTATGTGTCAATATAATGTTATTTTCTTGTTATTCTACATTTCTTTTTGTTAATTATAGTAGTTATCTTGTTTTTGTTCTCAGCGCTAATAAAGGTCTGAAATTCTAATTAATAAATTAGATTTATTATTGTGCTCTTTACTCGCCACACCTCCCAACTTCTGCTCATATAACATCCACGGGGAACAATTGAATTACCATTAACATTTTTATTAAAAAAATATAATCATGGAAAAGTACTTTTGTAATAACTCTGGTAATTAAAGCACAGTAACAATATGAGATATGAGCCATGATTTTATCCGCAATAAAAATATAAACCTTAAATTACAAACGCTATTAGAAAGTTTTTCTCAGAGTAACTTAGCGGTTTCCGGGGCGGTAATGCTTTAAGTCTCGGTGAGGAGGAAAGCTAGCTTCTAATTAGTTCCATGTCCTGGTTGCCTCGCTGGGGCTTTAACTGCTTGCTAACTGCGAAAAGTCCTCATTATCTTCGCAGTTATGGCTTCATAAAAAGATTTAATCTTTTTCGCAAGAGCCTCGGGCGGTTCACGAGTTGGTCATTAACTGTCAGCGCATCTCACGCTTGTGGCAGTGATGAGTTCAGAAGGAAAACAATTGTATGTGAAACTCAAAGCATCATCTGCTTCTTGCTTCGATAAATACATATGTATGTATGTATATAGTTATGTATTATTGTACACTAAATATTTATCTGATACAAATTGTGATAAATAAAATATTGCAACTAAATTTAAGTAATGTTTAGATATAATATACATTTTTCATTGCAATTAATGTTTCTATTAAATTAAATTTAGCAATAATACTTGATTAATCTCAATATGTATTATGTATATTTTATTTCTTCATTGTGTATTATTACATTCTATTGTATTTCAAAAAATCATAATAGTTATCAGAGAACACATTAACTTCATTTTTACAGAGATTTAGATTAAATGATAACATCAACAACCCTCCCCCCCCCACACTTGTAAAACAAAAACCAGGACTCCGCTTCTCTCTCAACCACCACGCCGTTTTTTGCAAAATTAAAAACATCCATAGTCTATCCATTGAAATAACCCAAATAACAGATAATGAGTTCAGAGCCCAAGAGATTTTAAGGTCATGTTGTAATGTAATGTTGGTTGCATAGTATGGAGCATTGACTGTTGTTCGAAGGACTTGGTACTGAAAGGATTGTATGCATTTGATATTAGAAGTTTTAGCTATTCTGGGATTTTGTATTTAGCAGTTTATATAATTGTCCAAATCGTTGGTTGATTTGTTGTCTTTAAAGTATATTATGTTGGAGAAACCCAAGATATCAGGCTGAGTGTTCAATTATTAGTTAAAAAAATCTATTTTTAGGAAAAACCAGTCATTTAACTGTAGCTTAGGAATATAAGAAAAACAAAATCTCAAAACATTGCCAAAATGTAGTTGTTTATTATTGGCTAAATTTCATATTCTAAATTGGAAAAAGAAATATAAATAAATATCATCTATGCTTAGACACAAACTTTAAAAAAAAGAAAAAGGTACGAGAAGTAACGCTCACGCGTATTTTTTTTCCTACCTTCTTAATTTTAATTTACAATATAAACAAGACTTATATAGAACTGTTTTATTTCTCCCTTCGACCCTCTATACATACATTGCACTTTATATAGGACTCAGTCAGCAGATACCACAATAGTCTTTCCACTCATGATACTGATGATGAAAGAATTTATGGGACCGCATATCCATTAGCGATTCCCTCCTGAAACGCAATGTTAATGATCCGCTTTTAAAGAGGTTGATAACTGGCGATGAAAAGTGGGTCCTGCACAATAATATTGTGAGAAAAAAGTCCTGTGGAAAACGAAGTTAATAACTCCAAAAGCAGGATTACAACCAAAAAAGGTTTTGCTGTGGATTTGATGGGATTGGAAAGATGTCCTTTATTTTGAGCTCCTTCTGCCCAACCTACCAGTAAGTATGCAGTATACTGTGCCAAGTTGGAACAATTAAAGCTAGCGGTTGAGTAAAAGCGTCTAGCATTGGTTGATCGCAAAGGCATAGTTTCCCATCACGATAACGCCCCGGACCCATCACGCTTTGCAGACCCGGGAGAAATTATTGCAGTTTGGCTGGGATGTGATCCCCCACCCACCCTATTCACCAGACCTTGCCCTAACAAATTTTTATTGTTGTATTTATTGTAAAGCCGAAAACTTATTTCGGGCCCTTCAAAGCTCTCTTAACGGGAAACACTTTAATTCACTGGAGCACTACAAAACTTACATAGAGGAGTTCATTGAGCAAAAATCTTAAAAGTTCTGGGAGGACGGAATTAAAAAATTACCTGAAAGATGGCAACATGTAATAGATCAAAATGGGTCATATATACTTGATCAAGAATATTTACAAGAATCTGAATTTTTTATTGAAATCACTAGTAAAAAACGCTACGAACTTATTTTACAACCCAATATTTTGTAATATCTTGAACAGTTAAGCTGTAAGCTGTAGGAGAAAACAGGTGAAAAGCTGACGGGAAAGGGGAAAAAGTTTCTCTGGCAGAGTTTTCATGACGGGTGAAAAAGCGCTTTCCAAATGACCGGTGACATGCTACTTATAAAAAGTTATTTTCTCCCACCGTGGTCTGTCATTTAGTAGAATCACCATGCTGTCATATATATAGTCAAGGTTATATATTTTATTTTTATGTTAATCAAACAATCAATTGAAAAGATTCTGAACCAGGTAAGGTTACAATCTGGAGTGATATGGTTTTGAAACGGGTTTCCCACGTCATAATAAAAATAACTGAGTAGCTACTTACATTTAAAATTGGGAATCATTTTGTTACTAATACTAATACAAGGTAGTGGAGAAATCGCATTAGACGATTACGTCAGAATAGTGATTCTTAAATAACGGGTAACTCTTAGTGCTCTCATTTTCAAGGTTCATAGACCAGCAGTTTAGCTAAAATCTCTATCTAGCAATACCTGTAAACATAAAATTTACGGATACAATTTTAATTTTAATTTGTCCCCTCCCCCCAATGGCCGCGGCCATATTTTTTATGTCATATGGTAGCCACAGCAATCGTAAAAAATAATTCAATATTGAATCACTGCCCAACCATTTTAAAATCTCATTTCATAACGAATCAATTCATGGTAAAATTAAGCAAACTTTATCAAGCTACGATGATAGTTTTTAAAAATATAAAGTATGTTATTTTTCTTTTATATCCGGCTTGTGTAAAAGGGAAAAGTGATAGTGGTGACTAACGTCACATTTAGAGATTTTCTAAAATTTTATTGCTATTATTTTAAAAAAAAATGTATTTGTCCATTACAGTGATTTTTTTTTTCTGTGACATGTTTTTGAAATATCCTACAGCCTAACAGTATAAATAAAATGAAACGTTTTCCGCAAACTTTCTATTTGGATCAAAAAAATGATTCTCGAGATACATACGAAAAAAGTTGTATTTGAATGTAAAAAATGTTACTCTGGGGTAGCCATGACAATGAGAATTATAGTGCTCATGCCAAGGAGAACATAATTAAAGAGTTGTAACATAATTAACTCATCGGAAGATAGTTGACTGACCATGTTTAGTATATAAAAGGAAGTGGTCCAGATGTGCTCAAAACTCAAATAGTGAAACTATTTATTATAAGTCAAACCGAAAAAAAAGAAAACTTAAGAAGGTTATGGGCAAAGATCTAACGAAGAGATCCATAGAAAAATCAAAGTCCTGGAAACCGAGATGAGAATCAGAAGGCTTATGGGCACATGAAGAGGATGAAACAGGAAAGATTAAATAAGAAGATCTTTAAAAAAATGTTTAGCTACAAAAACATGGGAAGATACACGAGGCAAATGAGAGAGGAATTAAAGAAACTTAAAATTTCAGATACCGACTGTCTAGATAGAGATACGTGTAGGGGTTGAGAACACATTGAAAAATCTCACCAATATTAGAATAGGAAAAAAAGGGGTACGAAGTGATCCGAAGAAAAAAAAGAAAGGCAGTCGAGGATCATGAAACTGGAATGGGAAGAAAGAAAATCAAGACTCCCAAAGAAGCCTAACCATTGATATTCATGTGGTTCTTAGTGGCCGATACGTGATAAAAAAATAAATAAAATATAATTTTTATGAATTTATTCAAGTTCAGTCTTGTTACTATTGAGATGGGAAACTTTAATTTGAAATATAAAAAGTCTCAATTGATTTGGATAAAGGTACTTTTTAATTTATTTATAATGTAATTTACAACTGCACAAAAAAATAACTACTCCTGTCCTACAGTATCCTTTCTAAATACTCCACTAACACCTGTTGAACAGATTCGATACTTCCATACTCCATCTTGACAAGAGACTTACTTGGAATCCACATACAAGCTGAAACGACAAGAAACTGCTTGTTGATTTCGATTGCTACAACACCTTCTTGACAAACGCTCTAAACTACCCATTCACTACAAAAAATTATTATACACTACGATAATCAGATCAATTTGGACATATGGAATTGAGCTTTGGGGCTCTACCAAACCATCAAATTCCTTCCGCATCCAGTTCTTACAATCCAAAATCCTACGTAAAATCCTCGATGCTCCTTATTACTTTACAAATAAACTCTTAGAAAAGACTTAAAAGACCTTAACATCCCATTCGTTGCAGATTTGGCCCAAAACAGATGCGTCTTTTCATGTTTGTCTGTTCTTGATCTCGCATCCTTAACAATTCCTGATAATCCTCCGAGGCTTCTGAAAAGAAGATGGCCACGGGACCTTCTAATTCAAATTAATGCTTGAAGTACCATTAATGGGTGGTTCCTTCCCAAGATTTTCAAATGTAAATGAAACAGTTCACAGATTTACTTATTGTATTTCTTATTTATACAGTTGTAAATTACATTAAATAAATAAATTATATATATATTCCGTTCCTTAATTGATAAGTTGGCAAAATCACTTCTGGAAGACTGGCATCGGTTAAAGACGAAGACTCACTCACTGGCTTCTGGTAATTAACATTCTTGGGGGACCCAATAGCCACGATTAGAAGACAAGCAGACGGGGCGGTCCCCGCACATTCCAATCTCCTGATTCACACACAGGAGCCCTTTAGCCGCGACATGATTAGGAAAGATGTCGATTCAATCACGAACATTTCCAAGTAGTTTGTGGCGATTTATTTGTTTAGGATATTTATTTATCATAGCAATTGAACTTTTAATTAATTTTTTTTTAAGTTGGTTTATGATGCATACACACATGTAATATTACATGAAGTTTATTTTTTTTTTTAATTTGTATTCTATGTTTTATTAGCGTATGGACAGGGAATATAAAAAAAAAAATATTTATTGTTAAAAATTTGTGTACAGGAAGAATTATTTGATTTAAGAAGAAGTATTATTTATTTAAAAATTCAATGGGTACCTTATTTATAAATTGCTGAAAAACATTTGCAGAAACAATGGAATTACGTTAAATAAATAATATAAATGCATATATATTATTAACTACAATAATAATTGAAAATTGAGCTTAGAAGTGTTCATACGCCTTTATATGAATTATACGAATCATTTACGTCCATAGGAATGTTCATTTTGAATTTTTTTTTTAAATATTAATACATAAACTTTTTGCCCTGATTATTTTATACACAAATATAATTAACTACAATCAAATAATCATAATAAGGTGGGAAATTTTATCCTTTCCAATAAAATGAAACAAAGTCCCCTTATATAAAGTAATAATAATCTAAATAAAAACTGTTTTTATCTAATTTTGGATTATAGAGAAAACTTGTGGCCAATATGAGGGCTGAAATTATATATTTTCTTTATTTTTCATATTATGAATATTATTCTATATGATTTTTTTATTAATTGCAGTTCACAACTGTGTTAAATAAAAAATATATCAAGTAAATGCGGTGTGAGTTATATAACAATTGTTTGATACAGCCCTGTTGAGAATCTATCCATTGGCAGAACTCCAATAAGATTTCTACATTAGAAGGTACCGAGGCCATCTTCTTTTCAGACGCCTTGGATGATTATAAGGAATTGAAGAGGAAGCGAGGTTAGAAACAAGTGGTTGAGGATTGTTAGTTATGAATACGCCATGGATAATTTGATTTATCACAATTAGAGATCATTTTACGAAGGATTTTGGATTGTAAGGTTTCGATAAGAGAGGAATTCGATTGTTCACCGAAGCCCCAAAGCTCAACTCAGTAAGTCCAAATATGCCTTCTTGTAGTCATGTAAATGAGTCTGTTGTAATTAATTAGAAGTTTAGACTGTTTCTCGAATAAGTATTGTAATATTCGGATTTGACTAACAGTATCCTGTCTTTTACAAGGATTTAGTCGTTTGCCCATATCCCCTCCGAAGTAGCGGATCTGTTCGACAGGGATAAGTGGAGTATTACTACAGGATACTTTAGAGCAGGACTTATGTTATTTTGAAGTGTAATTTCAGTTACAATATGCCATGCATATTTTCCTATCTAATTTAATTTAATTTTATTATTACGTTTTATTATAATAAGTAATACACAGAATTTATAAATATAGTTAATAAAAATACTTTGTAAAATTATGTAGAAATATAGTATCCCTGAAAGTGCTTGGAGCTTGTAAAATAAATCAATAAAAATGCCATAAAAATAGAAAAAATAAATAAACACACAAACATGCACAAGACTGTTCGCGATTACGTACACACACATTAATACTGGGGGAAACTAATAACCCACTCATTCTATAGTACATGGCAAATAATTGAATCATATTATTGCATAAAGATACAGAAATAAAATGTTTCTATTTAGTGTTAATTTTTTTTTTAACAGTAGGTTTACAGGACCCGTCAATATGACGAATTTCCAACGTTGAAATAAAATACTCCAAAAAACCATAGCATTAATTATAACAATTTTGAATCGTAAATAAATCATTTAATTCAAAGAATTTATACACTTTTTTTTCCTAATTTTTTAAATTTGTATATAGTTTACCTATCTCAACGAAACCCGTCAAATTGATAGCAGATTTCAGAAACAATCCTCATATATCGTTAACTAGTTCCTTCACTAATAATTATAGAATTGAAAGAAAAAGTCTTTCGCAAGATTGTTCCAATTTGTTATTTCAACTTGTTATATTTGTTACTTTGTAACTTGTTGTTCCAATTTGTTATAAACTAAAGCGGATTGTATGGGTTGAGTGTGGCGACCAAATCGCTTATGCTTATCGCTGAAGAAACAACAGACGATCTTTATTATAATTATTGCAGTGACTGTGTAAGAACATGTTTCAATTGTAAACGTTTCAATTATTGTAGACAGTCTCCGCTTAAAGTATTTACAATAGGGTAATAAAATTTGAGTATTTTTTAACTTTACACTCTTTTCTATCAATCATAAGTAAATCCAGGAGATTTAATAAGATATTAACCACAATTATCAACATCAATGAAGATTGTTCTGAAGATGTCAAAGAAGATCAGTACGCAAGATGTTGTTCATTTCAATCTATTCAAATTCATTATTTTATTATGTTTTATGACGTTTTATAATTTCATTATTTTGTATTTCAATCTAAGGTTCTAAAGCCTAATACTGACGCTTGTATATTATTCTAAAGGGATCAATCCCAGAATAAATAAAGAATATTATTATTATGGATTTTGGCAAAGCGAAACTGACAGTGCATTATTGTTATCATTTCCGTGGTAATTTAAAAAAAAAAATAGTTTGTACTAATTAATAGTTTATTTAAACTTGAAGCATAGAATTGTTAAATTCAGACCTTATTTGAATTTTAATACCTTTTTTGGTGTTTGGAATATCTTCGTTTACCCATCAATTTGACAGGTGTTCAAAGAAATCAATACTTAAGAAACGCCCATAAACCCAGTTTTAATTTTATTTCAAAATGATTTGCATTTATTCATTATAAAAATTTTAGAATTAAAGCATATATTATATTTTTACCTAAATGAAGTGGAATAATTAAGAAAAAATAAATACTAAATATAACACAAAGATAATTTTAAAACATTGCAGCCCTTACCTTACGCAATAATGAACAGATGACTAATCTGAAACTAAATAAAAAAAATAATTATAAAATTAATTAATAATTATAAATATTATAAAATATCATTAAACAATACCTCTATTATAATTAATTAAGAATATGATTGACAGGGTTCGTTTAAGGTATTCAATTTCTAGAAAAAACACTTAATTCGTTATGGTTAATACCATAATTTGTAATAAGGTAATGCTATGGTTTTTCTTATTCTTATATTAAGATTCTTTATTAGCAAATATTAAATACTTTTAAACATTTTGATATTGATGAAATTGTTCTGAAGGATAAAATATTAAGTCCTTAAAGTCCAAGAAACAGAGAAAAAGCAAAAAAAAAAAATATAATAATATAAACGTTTTGTTCTTATCCCCTATTATTATTTTTTTATTTTATTTATTTTTTTGTTCTCTGTTTCTTGGGCTTTTAGAAGAACTACATTAAATAGTAACCAAGATACATTTTTTCTAATAAAAGTCGTTTTCTTCTAAACTTTCTTCATCTTCACCTCTACGTCTTGGATTAATGTAAATCAATTCCATATTATAAAATATAAAGTAATATAGAAAAAAATATGAAGTGGAAATTCGCAATAAGGTAATAAGGTTATGAAAAAAAAAAGATGATCACCAAGAAGTAAAAGTAGATTTGTAGCTTTTTTCTTTTTTTTTTTAAATGCTTATTTTATGTTTTTCATATTATATCCGTTAATCTGTTTTAATACAGATTTCCTTAAAAAAAAAAAAAAAATAAATAAATAAAAGTTTCCTTATCTGCTGAGTATGAATGTCGTTTTCTTCTTAACTTTCATCTTCATCTCTTCCTTTACGATTACTGTAAATAAATACTATATTATATTTGCTGAGCGAGTGACGTCTTTAAAAAAATGTGGGTTTATATTAAAATATTTATTGTTTTGGACGGTAATTAATTGAAGAAGTACTGATGAAGATTGGAATATATGTGCTTTGGAACCGATAATGTTTTCAAATGTTCCCTTGCAAACTGTTTTTCCACTTTGGAAGTCATATTTTCATTACTTGAAGTACTTACATGCCAGAAGGGTCTGAAAGGAAAAAACACGTTTTCCAAAACATTAGAAGTAAAATCTGATTTTTGTTTTTGGCTAATAATTTTCAAAAAATTATCATAAAAACAGGAAGCGCGCTTTTTTTTAAATATTAAAAGTACATTAATTACTGTTTCCTATCAAATAGAAATCAACAGTGGAAAACATGGGTAGGAATAACAGAAAAATTTTTGTATATAAGTGTTATTCTCTACTTATATAAACTATGCCACCGTCATGAATTATAGTACATATCTTGATGATAATTAATAATCATAGAAATAAAGAACTGGAAATCCCAAGACAGTGGGAACGAGAGTTAACTACTAGCCACTCAACGTGTGAGAGGGCTTGATCTTCCATAGTGTTTATTGCAATCCGTAGTCCCAAGACGAGTTTGGCTCAGGCCGCATAATACTCCAAAGGTCTGCTCAAGTAAAATATTAAGTTATGAAAAACAAAAATTAACTTTTGGCCAGCTTATTAGGTAAAATTTTCACCCTGCGCGTATGTCGGTGTTTTTTCCAAACTCATGTGGATCATATTACTTTATATTTTATTTATAATGATATATGGATGATTATTAGTTGACCATATTTAATAATTGTAGGAAGTTGGTCCGGTTGGTGATTAAGAAGGTACGCAAATTAACGGAAAACAACTATTTATAACCAACACTACATCAGGGTAACGGTTATTTGCTGTGTCATGATTCACACAGCAAATAACCGTTACCCAGACTATCTTCTTCCAAATAGCTAAGTACTGTCATCTAATAATCATCCATAGTTCATTAAAAATAAAAGATAAAGAAATAAAAAAAAAAATTGATCACTAAGCAGTAGAAGTAGATTTTTAGGATTTTTTAAATTTTAATTATTTTTTTTTTATGCTTATTTTCTGTATTTCATTTTATATCCGTTAATCTGTTTTTATATATCTTTCCTCAGCTGTGAATTTGTTATTTCTGTTTTCTGTCGGTGTGTATTTGAATATTTTCCATATGTATAGCCGTCTAGTTAATACATCTTTTGGGGCTGTTGGTATGAAATGCACTGAATTTTGTCTTTATACATTTTATACTTTATAAATACTTATTATTATTATTATACTTTATAAATCTCCTGTCCTGATAATTTCTGTTTCGTATTAATTTCGTAGTTTTAATTCTTATATATCAACTATAAATAAGTATTATCTTGTTTATTAATTCTAAATCAATTCATAATTACTACCCATTTGAAGCCGGCGTTTCACAAGGTATTGTCTTAGGTTCTATCCTTTACATCCTCTTCGCAACTGATATCCTTTCAAAAAAAGTAATTCAAAAAATCTTTCATTCCATGCCGACCCTCAAATGACATCTTTAAATTAGTTCACTCAGATTAAGCAATGATTCAGTAACTGGCGTATCAAGGTCGACGAATCTAAATCTCACTTTCACATATCGCTTTCACCCTCCGTCACAAATCCTGTACAATAATTGGTTTAAACTCCATACCTCTTCCCTCCCTAGATACAGTCCGTTACTTTCCTTCTAGACAAAAGCCTTACATGGAATCCACAGGCCCGACTGAAAAGATAAGAACTTAACCGACGATTTGGATAGTTTTACAGATAACTCACACAGACACTCTCACCGTTCAATAGAAAAGAAGCTACTAATTTACAACACCATACTCAAGTCTATCTGGACCTAGGAACTTGAACTATGGGGTAGGAGCTAAACCTACGAACATCAAACGCATTCAGTCCTTTCAGTCCATAATCCTTCGAACACTAGATAATGCCTCTTATTATGTTACAAACAAGACCCTTCATCTCATCTCATACAAATTCTCAAACTTCCATTAAGATCTTACTCATTATACTTATTCTCTAGTGCAATCCATATCCAGCTCCATTCATCCTTACAATACCCCCTCTCCCCTCCTGCGAAGATGGAAAAGGCAGTGGCTCCGAGATATAAAGTAAACAAGCTATTAGAGTTCTGGCAATGGCCAGCTTCTTCACTCAAGACCTGATCGTCTGTGGCTCAAGCGCCCTTAACCAGTCTCCAATGGCACTCAATAAAAATGGCGAGGTCGGGAGAGAAGCGCTGGGATCCTGGAGTTTTTCCACATGGATGGCAGGGCTTGATTCGGGGTTCCCTGGACAGGTACAATTGTGTTTTTTTTTACTTTATTTTAATTATTTACCTCAGTTGCTTTCTTATTTTCTATTATTTAACTCAGTTAGCCACCTATATTTATTTATAATGTGTACATATAATTTTATTTTGTATTCATTTCAGTTTATACTTAATTATTTTATTGTATTTTTATTATCATTATTTATTTATTTATTTTTTTGTTAATATGTATATTAACTACAACAAGACAATGAATGTGTTCTTACACCCCTAATACCTATTGCCCTTGAGTGTGGAGAATGAATTATGCCAATAAAATATTTTTAAAAACTGATGAATTCATGATTCGCACTAGCATTTAAAAATATCATTAGTTTAAACAACATATTAAAGAAGTATATTAAAATTCAATAAATACATACATTCAAATCATATACATTCAATCATAATAGTGACTGCCAAGAATCGATAGCTCATCATAAGGCACTTGGAATGATTAGGGATTTATTATAGTGTTAAGAAATTATTTTTTATCCTTATCATTCAAACAGATGATATTCCCGGAAAATTCCTTCCAGCTGAGAAGAAAAGTGGAATATCCTGCTACTCACATCCTCTTCGAATTCCCCCCGTCTTTTTCCTTCCGTGAATAATTCATGCATAACTTTTTAGATAGCTCAGAAATTCCCCTTACCCTGCTTTCACATACTCATGAAAGCAGAAATTTAATTAAAATTCATGTTGTATTACATATATCATGACAAATTCGTTATATTTTAATTTATGAATACGGGAACGACTTTTTAATTTTTTTTTATGAACGAGAACAATGTCACAAAAGACATAAATGATTTTCATGCTGTGAAATGTTTTAATCGGCCTGTTTTTTTCTTTTACAATATTACACTAAATATATATCTATCTGGCATTTTTATTTTTTACATCTGTATTAATACAATTTATAGGTTAAACCGGTAGAACATAACAGCGTACACAGGAAAACAAAAACTAATATTTTAACCTTCAGATAATGAAGTAAAAAACTGAAGTATTGACTAAAATAAATGAAGCTTAATTACTAAAATAATTTTACGGTCGCTCAGCTGTATTTTTAGGAAGAGGATGAAAAAAATTCATAAAATGATCAGGTAGGGGGTGAACTCCTCACTACATGTTTTATTTGAGATACAACGTTATTTATTTTAATGAGAGAAATATTATACAATGACTCATCACTGTTCTATCCAATGACACAGCATAACACTGAGGAAACTTTAATGAACTAACTAACGTAACATGACTCGTGTTGAAAAAAAATTGTTATAAAAAACTCGGTCTTCCGCAGCAGCCATTGAAGCTCCTAACTAAAGACCTTATTAATACTTTAAATTCATTGTATTTATTAACTGATAAAATAAATTATTTAAATTATAAATTATCAGCACCTATACTTACATACTATTATTATTCCTTTACTTCTATGCAGAACAATAAAAAAAAAAAATTAAAAAAGAGTCACCAGAACTGATATTTCCATTTAGTACTGTGACAGGAATGATAGGTAACTGTTATATTTTTATTATTTTAATAATTCATTATAGAAGTATAAATACAAATAGGAATATCTGTACTTGAACTTTGGGGAACAGCTTAACTATCGAACATCAAACAAATCAAATCCTTTCAATTCAAAATCCTTAGAACAATAGTCAATTCACCCTATTACGTTTCCAACAGAACACTATGACCTTCATAACCCTTTTTTCCTTGACGTCATGCCAACCAATTTCTTGAAATGCCACATAAACCTTTCTAATCATCCTAATCTTTTAGTTTGATCCTTATACAGTACCACCCATCCTTACAATCCATCTCGAAGGTTTATACGGCAGTGCACAAGTGACCTTATATAAAATAAAATCGACAATTAGAGTTCTGCGGCTAGTTCTAGAGTGATTGCGGCTTTAGCGCACTTATTCAACCACCTTTGGCTAATTACCAGTGACGCGGTGAGAGAGTTGCGCTGGGATCTCGAAGGGCTCTGCTCTACCCATCATACGTGGAGGATAGAGTGAGCTCCGGGATCCCCATGTTGAGATCGTAAATATTGTATATAATTTATTTTACATTGCTTAGTTATGTTCATGTTATTAATTAAATTTTCGGTTAATATCATATAGAGATTTTATTCATTTACTTTTGTTTTATTGTGTTTATTTTTTCTCTTTTTTAATCGTTTTTTATAAATGTGTTGAATTCGCACTAAAACTCGTTGCCCAAGTTTGTAGCATATTGTAATACTTATCAATAAATAAAGTAATAATTCTAATTCTAAAAGAATATTTTAAGGCCGAAAGAAAAATGTCTCATTAAGTATGATTATGTCAAAAATATCACAATTTAGGTATTTAAATACCATTTATTATAAGTATACTATTTATTTTATGCAAATTTTATAATGAGCAAAGTTATTTATTTTTACTCTCACTTAGGTATAAATGGACTGTATAGTAAGTGTGAGTATTAATATTGGTATTAAGTTGGCCTCCTAGTCCGTTTTTCCAACCCCTGGTGGCTACCAGAGTTGCCGCCGCGTAACCAAAAACTAACCAAGTTGGGAGTGTCATGATTCATTTTTCGAGACTGTCAAAAAATAAATATTAACTGCCCCAAGTGGGAATCGAACCCATAACGTTCCGAACCTAGCTGGGACCTATCCAAGGGGGAGTATTGTGATCATGTCAAATTTCGAAATCGAGTTTTAGACGTAAATACACGTTTTGAGGTTCTCTGAATCGAAATAACCAGTCTTAATAAGTCTCTGGTCTTCAGTTTTTTTTGAAAATCACAAACGTAGGAATAACTTGAACATGAGGCTACCAACCTACACAAAACTCGGTAAGAGCAAGTTGCATGATGTTCGCACCGGACCAATTCTTTTATTCTTAATCAAACATAAAATATTGTGAACATAGAAATTGTAACATATGAAAGTAATAATTTTTTTTTCAATACACTTTTTGTTAAAAACTTCTAATTTGAATATATTTGATTCTAAATTATCATAATGTTGCACAACTATTGTCCCATATTCATGTACTTTAATAAACCTACAAATAATAATTCACTATAACAACAATCCTCATCCATAAATATTTATAATTCATATAATTATATTTACTTCATAATTAAACTTTTAATTTCAAAAAGGAAATTTTATCATTATCAACATGGCTTAAAAAAAATTGGTTTACGCTGTTTTTATTTTTTTATTATCATATATTATCATAGATTACTGGCGCATTCTTCTCCTCTCTTTAGCACAAACATTGCTTTATATTTTTTACTACCTCTTTGGACCTTATCCCATATCCAGTGTGCTGTTTGGTTACCTCCCTATTTATATGTCCCGCTTTGCCTATTGTGTAATTTAATTTAAACTTAGTGATTTTTTTCTACGATTTGACTGTTCTAAGCCCACTTATTCCCTCGGATTTTTATGTTTATATGTTTAGTCTATTTATAATTTCGGCGTAGACATAACACAAGATTGGTAATGTCGATCTCTTGTTCGACTCGAGGAAGGGTCACCTTGCTTATTGTCGTAATATATTCTGTCATGGGATTGGTAAGGTTAATTAGATCGTATTGTTTTAATCACCATCCTTAGTTAGTTAAAAAAATACACAATCAATTGCCTCAATGCCGCCATCCTTAATTTAATTCTTCTGTAAGTAGATTAACAGTTGAAGGGAATGATGTTTTAAATGATGAATCGTAGGCGTAAATTCATTGGAAAAAACCACCAACATGATCTTGTGGCTTAGTAAAAAAGGAATTTTCATCCAAGCAACTGGACTGAGTATTGTTGTTAGTTCTGATAGTAATTAGTGATTATTTTTATTTTATTATTATAAATATTATTATTATTTTTTGTATGTACATAGTTTGGTTTTTATCCTTCTGTTTATATGTATTTAGAGAGAGATTTTTTATTTTTATGTAATTTGTTTTTTCATTTATTTATTTATTTTATTTTATGTTAATTTTAATTTATTTTTTTAAAACAATGTTTTTATTATGTTAGTATGAATGTGATCAGCTATTATTACCAACAATGGCAGATTGTAATATTTATCAATAAATAAAGTTTTGAAATTATTAAAAAAAACATAAATGAAAAATATATTAATTTATAAGAATATATTAAGAAGTAATAATTAAGAAGTAATAAATTAGCCTGTTGAATCTTAAAAATCATATATTAATCTACTATCTATCTACTCTAGAAAGACTTTTTGTGACATCTCATACATTCGATTGGTCGATTTTAAGGCAGTTGACAATTATTCTAGAGAAACATTTAAGATAAATGCATAACCTCCTACTGTTAACGTAAGAATCCAGAAATAAAATAAAAAATCTTTGAGGGAATGAAGGACATTAAATAACGAATATTTGTTGCTGTTCCAGAAAACATGGTGAGCGCAACCATCCTTCATCATGAGGACGAGTGGCTCACAAATAAAAATAACGCAGCAAACAGGATCTGGATGTGCCTCTATGGAAAGAGTAGATCAGCAATGGTATTTTAGTGTTGGTTGTTAGCCTTAATGAAGAAATGGAATATGGGCAGAAACGTCAAGGAAGGTATTATTCGAAATAAACGAGTATTTTTCAGTGACTACACCTTTATAGCCTAGTTATAACCCATTAATATTTGAAATTAAATTTAAAATGAAATTCTATAATGTAAAATGGATAGCGTTCATTCCTAAACGGGGAAAATAAGAGATGATGGACTCAGATAGCAACTAGCAAGATAAGATGCATTGGAAAACCACCACTGTTGGTGCATAATTGTGAAAAAAGATATTCTTGAGAAACTCACCTGAGTAAATATGTACCAAAGACTACACAACGAAGCTGCTATTCCCATGAGGTTCACACAAATATTGACTGGAATTGATCAAATTGAATTATGCATCCAGATTCAATCTGATAAAAGCAACAATACAAAGATTGGATGAGTGAAAGAAAACTATTTTTTATAACTATTTTAGTAGTCAATTTTATCATCAAAACAAAAAAAACAGTATGCAACGAATAGTTAACAAAAAAAAAAAATTAAAATAAAAGTAATTAAAGAAATAGGAAAGAAAAATAGAAACAATTAATCACAATAAAATTTGTATTTATACATAGCTTGGGGAACCCTGAACCAAACTCACTTTCCTTATAAAAGATACAAAGAATGACTGTGAGAGGTTCTAGAGGAAAATCAGTTACAAGTGTAGAAGCCACTGGTTGAGGTGCAGGTCTTTGCAATCAGGGAACTGTGGCCTGGGGGTCAACTTTTTTCATTTCTGCGGCGATCCCACGGAATGAAAACTTGGCCCTCTTACATAGAATAGTATGGCTACCTCTAAATAACTGTTCTATTTTATATACATAACGCGATATAGCATTGCATGAAATGCTCTCAGTTATTGACAATTTTTTTTATAAAAGAATCAAGAAGGTGGAAAATGGGATGTATCCAAATTTAAAAATTGTTGAGGAAATCGAAAAACGTGATTAATTCAGTTATTTATCTGGTTCTGAAAAACCCATGCTTAAGCCTTCAAAACTTACTAAACTAAATCTGGTTTTTCGTTAAAAATGTTTGATTTGGTAGCTACAGACGGACTTAGACCGTTTGTAGCTGAGGCGTCAACTTTAACCGTCTCATGACTTCAGCGGCGCTGATTCGAATCCGGCCAGTGAGGGGGTCGACTTTTATTTTTGTGGTGGCCCCACGAAATGAAAACTTGAACCCCCCCCACTATGGTTGGTATTCCAACCAGTTTGGTTACCTCTAAATAAGCAATCCATCAAAAGGCCTAAAAAAACTCTGAATGCGAATATAGTTGGCAAGAGACCACGTGAGAGGCCATAGACAGAATCAACAAAGATGCGAAAGAGCGACATGCAGCAAACTGGAAAGCAGCAGACCAATACAGGCAGGTGCGGAGAAGGCTGGTTCGGGCGGCCAAAAATCTACAAGGCCGTAAGAGCTTACCGAAAATAAAAACTTCAATATTTACTGCGTGTTCATGTTGTAATGATAAAGATGAATCTTTAGATACGCTCTTTATTAGTCAAAACAACTATATTTACAGTTGAACATTCATAATTATTATCAACAGAAATATTCAGTATTTTTTTAGACAACGAAAAAAACACCTAGTTCATCATTATTCATTATTAGTAATTGATCATAGCGAGAGGTTTCAAATGGATTTGCCACAAAAACAAATGTAAAATAATGAAACATTAAATTAATTATAAATAAAAATAAATTTAAAACAAAATATACTAGGGGAATATAAATGTTGATAATAATTTCGACAGAGGCAAACCCATTTCAAACAGTCTCTTTGCTAACGTCGACTAGTTCCGCTGAAGACGATCTAATAATAATAATCTTGCCACCATAAATAAAAAAGGATTTTATAGAATTACGGAAATTTGAAAGGTTTAGGTTGATGGTTGAAGACAAGAATGCACATGCACACCACAAACTATAAAACTCATTAGAGATATTTCCCTATTTTTTATTTAACAAAAACAAAGGAATATTAGTTTATTTCAAGTCTTGGTCCACGAAATATCAAATTTGTGAAGGTTGGCTATTTTTAATTAAACCTAGTCATGAAAAACATCATAAATAAAGCTAATTAATTGGTAATGTTTCTAAATTATCTATTAATCATAATTTTAAGTCTATTTTTTTTATATAGGTTATTATTTTATATGTTTTCTTTATTAAAATATTTGATAACGAAACATTTAACCCACAAGTTTTCAACGATGATAGACAATGTGGTAGGAATAGCGCCACTGTAGCCCGCACATGGCTGACTAATGTATATTTATTGTTTCAAGTATGGCCTTGCCTTTCGTGGTTAATTGCTGGCAGGTACAACCAGGCAGTGAACTATTATATATGAGTCCGCGAATTTCCTTCAACACTCTGCAGTGTTGCCAGCTACAGGCTACCAAATACCTCTATAACAGTGCAACATTGCTGAACTTCCCTCAGCAATTAAATTCTCATTTCATGCTTCTTTTATAAAATAGTGTCAAAAAGTAATTTTCACCTGTTTATAAAAGTCAGTTTGTCAAATAAATTAGGACATACTTTAAATAACGTTTGGTTTGGGATTTTTTTTTTTTTTCAAATTTTCGTTTTACTTACCTATATTTGAAATATAGAGTAAGGTTTATTGAATATTAAATTAATTCTCACAAAATGGTAAGTGTGGATGTCAAACTCCTAAAAATAAGTGTTTTAAAAAACTGAAATAATGCATTAGTTTAATGTAAATTATTTTTATAAGACCAGCTTGATCTTAATATTTTTCAAATAGTGTGACAAGGATTACATTCTTTACTTTATACTTATTTTCGTAATAGCTTCCTATAAACTATTTTTTATATTATTTTAATGAAGAGCATTAATACAACCTACCACAAATTAAGGGTATTAAGTATTATTGTTCAAATATTCATTCATACAATAAATAAAATAATAGATGAATAAAAGAAAAAAAATGTAAATGATAACAGTAGTACTCGCTGAACTAAAAGAAAAGAAATTAAATTAAATATAATAATTTATATATAATCTTTACACTTTCTTGAGACCGGTAATTATTGTTTAAATAAATAAATTTTATCCAATTTTAGTCTCAGAACTAGACGCTTCGACCAATTCGACCATCCTCAAGGACAATCCACAAATCACCTTAATTTGTCAACTCTTCACATTAAATTAAAAATTAAAACTTTTAATCACAGTAAACCTTCTATATTATACTTTATAACAACAATCTGATGTGGTTCTAACATTGTCATTGAGGAAGCCCAAATTGGCCGAAACGTCGGTCATATAAAGAAATAAAAATTGTTTTGAGACTAAAATTGGATAAAATTTATATATTTTAACAAAAAAAAATAACAATAAAGAAATATATAAATAAAAGAAAATACTATCATGATTTGCATAAATAAAAATATGAATCTATATCAAAACTATAAAATTAACTCTGTACCACTACAACCCATGAAGGGTCAGGAGTGCAGCACTAATTAAAGAAGTACTGTTACTACACCAACGGTTGTGCAAGGAGGTGATTTAGTCAAAATCATGCTCGACCGCCAGATTTTTACCCGACCAACGGTACCTACTTAATGGGGCTAGGTGGACCCCGGAGGGCTCTAGAACACACAGGGCTGATTCAACGGTTACAGGTAACATCATAATTATCTGCTACAGCCGGATTCGAATCCGGGTCCTTTGAGTTTCTAGCCCATTCCCTTACCAATGAGCTTCCCAACTATCAAACCTATAATAAAATATAACTGATCAAATAATAATAAATAAATAATTTATCTAATTATAAGTACTTTTAACTATGTTCATTTGTAATAAGAAACCAAATCTCTCATTGTTAGTAGTAACAAAAAATATAAACTATGAAAGCGTTAGATTAGAAATAGATATTTAATATACCGTGAAGGTAACGGAGAGTTACAAAAACGAACAAATAACTGAATTTAGTTATAAATGTTTTCGTGTTTCCCTAGTTTATATGACAATAGTATTTTTTTTTTATTATATAAGAAATATTATGTATTTGTTGTTGGTATGTGCCTCAGATGTTGCAGTAATTAATTTTCTTAATTTGGTTTACCGGAAGAGCAACTTAATTTTGGTCTCAAGATTTTGATCAAAATCGTTGTATCAATTAACAATAAGTGATGTCATATTCATATTCTCATTGAAACAATCTGACAGGGTTATAATGCCGGATTTCCCAGATGGTTGCCTCAAAGGTATGATTTTGAAATAATTATACGTTGTTAATAAATATGAGAAATGTGTAGATATAAAATATGGAAGAATTTGTTGACTAAAACAGAAAAAAGGATAAATATTTTCTCAGATTGTAAAGAAATTTCCGTAAATAAGTGAAGTATTAGAGAAATATGATATCCCGGTTGGAAAGCCAAAAAAAAATTAGACAAATTAAATTTCCACATATTATTTTTTAAAGTTTATATTTTCCCTTTAATCTACTATAGAAAAGAAATAATTCAGTAGAAGAACCATATCGATATGAATTTTCTAACATTTTTTTTAAAAAAAATTGACTTTATTTTATTCCTTAATTTCTAGGACCATTGAATGAAATGGTTGAGCATGGGTCGTTTTCCTCAATGTAGAAACGTCAAGAATTTTGTACTAATTCGTTGCACACAAACGTGTGCTCCCCTCGTTAGTGACACATTAATTGATCAAATAAACAAGTTTCATTGCAAATAACTTGTTTATTTACTCAAGAACTGTTTTTACAATTTTGCTAATATGACCAAAGATAAAATCGTAGTTCAATAGAAAATGAGATTAGTAGAACTTTTAATTTCAAGTCTTCAGGCACATTTCTATGCAACACTACCATGAATTTCCAAACAAAGAGTAAGAAAGAAAGGAACCTTTTTTTTTTTTTTTTTAGGAAAAATTTAGACAAATTAAATTGCCACATATTAAGGTAATGGAAAGTGAAGAAAATAGCAAAAACTGAGTTCATAAATAAATGCTTACGTGTGTATTATAGTTATAACAATAGTATTGCAATCTCAACTCTGATTAATCAAATTAAATTAGGCGATTTACTTTCAATAAATTATTTCCATCAGCTTTAGAACCAAAGTAAACCACAAAAATTTTTATTTTACTGAATTATTATTATATTTTAAATATTTTTTTATTTAAACTAATCATATATAATAATGACAAGGCTATAATCTGGAAATACAAAACTATCCTATTATTAACGAGTCCAAGAACTTAATCGAATTGTAAACTGATAAATTAAAAAGAAATTTTTTTTTATCTTGAGTCATGATATCAGTAGAACTTTCAATTTCAAGTCTTCAGGCACATTTCTATCCTACAATACCATGAATATCCAAATACAAAGTAAGAAAGGAAACATTTTTTTTTTTTTTTTTAACAAATGCAACTAACCGCAGTGACGATTTCCGATGTGCACAGGCGGAGGAATTCGGATACTCTGGGCTATTAGGACAAAGTGGTGTACGTGATGGGATTGCAAGATCAACGTGTTCGGCCTCGATGAAGACTACCAATCCCTCCCTCCCTCCTGTTCCAGTACAAAGGATTCTTCCTTTCCTTGTGTACCAACTGGCGTTTCTAGTCGAGAAAATGAAAGGGTACCTCAACCCCTGAATATCAGAAGGTTGGTATTAAGGAATGGCATGGGTTTCTAAAAATCTAACACTAGTAACCAATTTCGCTGATTAGACGAGAGTTACTTTGATATTCGGTTAGTTCAACAATGAAAGTGAACAAATTTCGTATTTTTTTATTTTCTATTTATTTGTTGAAATTTATTACTGTAATAACTAAAAAAAAACACTAGTAAATGCGATTTGAATTATATTCTAACGACAGAATACAGTCTTGTGGAGAATTTAACCATTTGTATAAATCCAATAATCCTTCTGGAATACTATGGAGACCTTTTTGTTTTCAGACGCCTTGGAGGGTTATCTGACATTAAAGATAAAAGAGTGGTTTTGATCGATTAAGGATTTCAATCAAAGAAAGATTGATATCTGGTTCCGGGCAAATCGGCAACAAATGGAATACTGAGGTCCAGATGTGTGATTTTATATATGACGGAAGGAGCATTGAGGATTTTAGATTGTGAGGATTATGAGAGGAATTCAGTGGTTTTGTGAAGCACAAAAAATCAACTTCGTATGTTCAAATAGGCCTTAATGAGTCTTTTGTAATTAATAGAAAGTTTAGACCGGTTGTCTAGTAAGTGTAAAAATCGGAATCTATCTTTTCAATCTTTCATGAGAATCCAAGTTAATTGTTGGCCAGATGTAGACATGAATAAAATGTTCAATATCATGTTTAAAGTGGTATTGTTTTATGAATGTGATATTCATACCAGAACCCACTTTGAATAATAGTTACATAATCAATTCGACAAAAATTTCTTAAATCAAGAAATTATGAGCTATTTCACGCTTTTTTTTAATTTCAGGCACTTTTTAAATAGTGCTCGGCTTAACTATCTTAAGTCTCATTTTCCTGTTTTAAGCAATTATTTGAAAAGTGATATAGGACCGTCGCTCCTTGGGGGTCTGAGTGGGGCGGGTACGGCCGAGAAAGATTGCCTTTTTTTATGTTATGATCTCTTCTTATAAGATTGTGGTCATGTCGTACATCCACCAACCTACTCGCTATAATTGTCTATGTGTTAAGTCAGATACGTTGAATTTGACATAAACCTCACTGCTGACAAAATTATTAAAGGTCAATTATTTCATAAAGGAAATTAAATTGTTGAGTTAATTTCAGTTCGCTATGGGCCCTCGCAGTAATGATGAGCCGGAAGTACATCTAGAAGTTTCTCACGAGACCTGTTTGCTATGACGTCATCCAAAAGAAAGATGGGAAACTCCCTAGCGTCCCAAATGCACTTATACGTTTACTAATTTAAAAGTTAAAAAACATACTTTTTTTCACTCCTTTCATGCAAATACTCACATTTTTACAAGCTCAAACTACCATCGTAATTTCTAGTGATGTTTAACCAAATAAATAAAAAAATAAAAAACTTATTTTCATGATTATGAAAAATGATATTTTATGTCAAAATAAAACTTGTTATAGACATATAGAAATATAATTAAAATAAATAAAAAATTTCTACCAATAACACAATAACAAAACTCAGAGACACTGACCGAAACTATATACATAAAAGATGATAAACACCTTGTTGGAGTTATCTTACTGGTGACCAACCTATTCTAACCAAATTTGGAGGATAGAGTTTTCATTACGTAGGACTACGACGAAATAAAAGTCAACCTGCCCAGGACTTAATATTTCCTCCATTTCATCCCATTCAGTTCTTGCGCAAATCTTGAGTTAGCTGTATCACAGCAATGAAGAACACAATTTAATAGACACACGCAAGTAATGTTTTAATTGTTGTAGTTATTAATCTTAACTTTAAATTGTTGATTTTTAATAATTATTCGAAGACATTTTTTGTTTTAAAACTTTTTTTTCTCATTGTAGGGATAGTAATGACTATGCAAAGAATGATGTTGCGAAAGACGTCTCAATATAGTGGTCTAATTGACTGATCCACAAGATTCATAAAAAAATAAATAAATAAAATATAAAAATAAAAAGTATTATTTTTTAGACCTGAATAAAGGAAGTAGTTTAGGTTCTCAACTCTATTTGTTAAGTATTGTAATTTTAATCTGGGTGTTTGTCTTTGCAAAAAAAAAAAATAAACAAAAACAAATAACCAGGAAATATGCCGAGTTTCATGCCTTTAAGATCATAGAGAGGGATGACCAACAAACCAATTTGGGTTGATTGTCGATTGCTCACAACCTAGGGTAGAATTCCGTGTACCATGGATTTTAAAACGATTATAGAAGACAAAAATTTCAAGCAAGTTGTAAATATGTTTCACATTTTAAATATAAATATGTTAAACAAAATACGCATTCATATGGATCAAAAATTATTAATTATCCATGTTCTTTTAGTTCCCGATAAATAATCATTGCTCTTGTTTTTTACGTAGGTAGATTAGCCGTATATCTGTATTTCAGTTCGATTTTTACTCAGTGAGCTGTTGATAGATTAGCAAAAAGTAAGTCATGAAAATTTTTCCTAGCCAAGAAAGAACGCTTATGTGAAGTATTGAAATCAAATTATGAGTCGTACTCTGCAGCTTTATAACATTTTTTTCATATTTATGAACAAATAGTACAACAACGTATGCATTACAGTTGATAAAAAAAATAGATTGCATTTTTAGCTAGTAAAAATCTATCTTGATAAAGTGTTAGAAAATCCATACCACCCATTCGTTAACGGGACTCACAAATGCCCGGGGGGAGGTTGTGAGTGATTTTTGCATTATTTTATGTTTGGAAAAAAGCCTGGGTGGGACCAGGGTTCGATCTGACAACCTTTGGGATGGTAGTCTGGCGCGTTGCCACGCTGCTACCGCAGGAAAGTAGCATTGGCCTACAACTTGATAAGCCCAACCTCAACCCGAAGACTGAAGGCTGCTGCAGAACATTCTGTTATAAATTCTATTATTCACACTACTTCTATTTTATTTACTAATAGTTTTTCTCTTTATTTTTTAAATTAACTTGTTTTTTGTTTTTTTACCCATTAGAGGGCAATTGTTTGTTTTGTTAGGTCTACAAATGTCGTTACTTTTGTTATTAATTTTGCTTTTATCTATTTATTTTATCTTATTATTTTTAATTTTTACGTTGTATATAGTTAGGGGTGTCTTTTGTGCGAGACTATACGGGTCTTGAAATTAATTTCCTTCATGAGCCTATATCTCGAAAACTTAATAAGTGATTTAAGAAATATAAAAATTGTTTTGAACATACATATTACTTATCCACCCATACCTCGCTGGAATGCAACTGATACTGAAACATAGTATGCATTTTACACCTCTTCTTCCCCCTTAGACTACCCCTATGACAAGTCGATTGCGACACACTTATAAAATAAAAAGTAGATCTTTTGTACAGAAAAGTTGGCCTGATATAGAGTAATCGATTTTTAGGTTTTGAGTGCCACAGTGCGATCAGCCGGCTGGATTAATGCAGCATAATTTTGTCTAAAACTTCCTTTTTTATCACAAGGACTACAAGATCGATTGTCAGATAGTCATTGAGATCCTAAAAACAAAATTACCAGATATCGAGTTCCGGCCTTCATATTCATGACGAAATACACAATAAAGTTTGTATGGCTCATGAAGTTTCAAAAGCACCGGGTATGGGAAGTAAATACGAACGTGTGCTGATTCAATGGATTAAAACAACCTCAGCAGATTCTAGGCTATTTAATGTTATATACAAACTTTGATAGAACTCAAGAGATGGGCCTAGTTTTCCTTAAGTAATCCCTATTAATTCAGCCAAACTCGACTATATATTTCCTAAGATAATGGGTCCAACTCTGCATACCCAAGTAGTAAGGCGGGCTAAATCACTCGGCAACCCTCTACTTTACCCTCCCTTCCTACCCCCTATAAAATACTATCCAAGAAAGTTCTTCGAGTGACTACAGTCGTAAAGAGATATGTAAAGTACAGCGTCACGAGAAGTGGGGAATAGGCGAGGGGTCTGGTGCAAAAATTTGACTTATAAGCATCAATAGAAAGAGTTTCAAGATCTTAATATTATTAATTAATAGGTCTTGTAATAATACTAATAAAGGCCTAGCGAACCCGAAGGTTCCATGGCGATACCACCAATGGTTTTATACATGCATCTGTCCACTGACATCCTCTAACAATAATATTTTTAACCCAGTTCTCAAAGATCAAAAAATGTTTTGTAACCCAGATTTAAAAATCTGGGCGTTACAAGAATTTCAATGTTAAAATTTAAATTTCTTTAGCGCACTTCCTCAGCCTTCACTGGCTCACTAGCAGTGATGCGGCGAGAGGGATGCGGCGAGAGGGATGCGGCGAGAGGGATGCGCTGGGATGTTATGAGCTCTGCTTTACCCCTCACACGTGGAGGATAGAGTGGGCTCAGGGATCCGGTCGATTGTGTAAATATTGTATATTAGAGTGTAAATGTGACTAGAGATTCTTTCATTTTTATCATTATTTTATTTAATTTATTTTTTCATGCTCATAGTTTGATTAGGTTAATTTTCTTTATCTTTCTGTTTGTATATATTTTTAGAGGAATCTTATTTATTTTTACGTACTTTTTTTTTCTTTTTCATTTATTTATTTTTCAATCTTATTTTATTATATTTTAGTAAGAATGTGATCATTCATCACTATTGTCTATTCCCCACAACGGTGTGGCAGATTGTAATGTCTATGAATAAAAAAAGTTCGATTAAAAAAAAAAAGAATTAATTTAGGATTTCTCGAGTTAAAAATAAGGAATATCAACTTTGTTCTAGGCAATAGTACAACAAATGAACAAAAGATAACGATTCATAACTTCGTAAATGAGAGCGGAACAGTTCTGGCGGTCTCTGCTAATACGATTCGAACTCATACCTCTATCTTTTTTCTTCTCCTAATTATTTATCAAATTCTTTACTATGTTTTGTTTATCCTTTGTTCATTAATGATAAAAATGAGAACTGGTTATTTAATAAACAAAAAAAAAAATTAAAATCGATTCTTTAAAGTGGTTCTTCTGGTTGGTTGATTTGGTTATAACAATCTTAACATACACATGCTCTAAATATGTAATTTAAATTTTGTAAGATTTTTGGTTTTTGAGCCAGGCTGTTCACATATACACACTCACACAAGTCATTTTGCGATACTTGGTCATTTGTATTCTCAGGGAACCTCAAAAAGTGCATTTCCGAAGAAAACTTGCATTCAAAGCCTACGATTGCATTTCTTTTTTTTTTATCTTTTTAAAATATTTATTTGTATTTATTATTTAAACTTATTAATTTATTTATATGTTTTAAATGTATTTATTATTATTTTTTAAAAATTTGTTTGTGTTGTTACTTTTTTTTTAGTAGAACAATTATACTGCAGTCGCTATGTTATTTTTTATTTGTTTCTACATTTCTATTTATTGGCAGTTTCTTTTAATTTTCATTGCATTTGTCTAACGGATTTAACGTGTGTTGCGGATCACTACAGAAGGGAGGTATGAGAGAATGGGATAGAGAGAATTGCATTGATAGGGTTGAGTACAAAAAAATATAGAAAGAACGAATAAGGAAAATATAATATAACTTTGTGCCAGAAGATGAAGAAATATAAATTATAAAAAAAACAAAATAAAATTGTAAAAAACATAATTGCATTTGAAATATATTGTATTTAAGTTAAAATCGGCCTGGTGGGCCTGTCATGGTTGATATATATATATTGATATAACCGTTACATTTTTTTTAACGATTTATTATGGGGGGGGGGTATAGTCTCGCACAAAAGACACCCCTAACTATATACAACGTAAAAATTAAAAATAATAAGATAAAATAAATTGATACAAGCAAAACTAACGACATTCGTAGACCTAACAAAACAAACAATTGCTCTATAATGGGTAAAAAAACAAAAAACAAGCTAATTTAAAAAAAGAGAGAAAAAATAGTAATAAATAAAATAGAAGTAGTGTGAATAATAGAATTAATAAATATAAAATTTAAAGCAGAATGTCCTGCCGCAGCCACGGCTTCAGTCTTCGGGTTGAGGTCGGGTTTCCCAAGTTGCAGTTCATTGCTCCTTTCCTGCGGTAGCAGCGTGGCAACTCGCCAGACTACCAACCAAAGGTTGTCAGATCGAATCCCGGTCCCACCCGGGCTTTTTTCAAGCATAAAATAGAGCAAAACTCTCTCACAACCTCCCCCGGGCATTTGTGAGGCCCATTAGCTTATGGGTGGCACTCGCAAAAATTGGCGTGGGAGTGACAAACCCACCCTACGAAAGTGGAAAAAAAATTGTATTAAGAAATACATTGCACGAGGACTTAGACTTCCATAGTCTGTCATCCATATAATAATAATAATCCGATAATTATTAGTTATGGACTTTATCTCTTTGTTTTTTTTCTCTCACTAATTAATTATATACTTCTTAGTGATACTGTCTCGGGATCGTCGTAGGTGGCGTGATGCGGCCCATGCGATGTCCTCTGCATAGTTGTTATATCTAGTATTATTCCAATTCGTACATGCAGATAGAGTATATTTTATTACCATCCTATACATTCTCCATGACTGCTTTGACACACGCGAATACGAGATATTTATCGTTCATAATACATCTTTTTAGATATATGCTACAAAATGTAATGTATGAAAACTTTGATAAAACCATTCTGAAATAGGTTCTATAACCTGATGATTTAGCCAGTTTTCATTAAATGGCTACTCTATAATATCTTTCAGTTTTAGAATCAATCCACTTTATGTATTAAATATTGCTGGTTAAAAAAAAAAAAATACTATTTTGTCAGTTATATATAAGCTTAGAGTTCAATTTACATATGTTGAAACTAACAAACAACTTAGTTGGCAGCAGAATTAACCAGGTATATTACCGAAGCCGAATCTGCTTGAAAAGAAGCTGCGTTTATGTGTGTTAGGCCTTAATAGCATACCTCAATAAATAATAATAATTATTTTTTAAATATTAATTAATACAGAAAAACTGATCAGGATTGATATTCTGAGGGGCTGATTTGTGGTCTCATAATAAAGTTGTTGAGAAAAATCTCACTAAATAACAGTTGAGTTTTCAATGGTTTAGTACCTGTTTAAGAATATGACAATCTTGATGCGTATGTAGTTCTGACGTAAAGCATTTAAAATATTTCTGTAAATAATTAGCAATTATAAAATGACTTATGTTTCTGAGTTTGTTTGAAATTTTAAAACTTGATAAATTTAAAGAGGTTTTTATAATAAAATTTTTTTAATTAAAATAGATATTTTTTTTTTTTAAATAATTTATTTATTGTTATTTACAAATCTATACACATCAAGTAAATTTGCTGTAAGCGATATCATGACATGACACATGTGGAGAATCTACCCATTGGTATAACTCCAAAAACATTTCTAAAGGAGAAGATCACGAAGCCATCTTCTTTCCAGACGCCTAGGAGGATTATTAGGTAGTGAAGGAGAAGCCAGGTTAGAAACGAGCTGGGTTGGTTGGTTGGGAAGTTTATTATGGAAGGATTGGTATCTGGTCCTGGCCAAATCGGCAACATATGGGACGTTGAGGTCCTGATGGATGATTTGATTTGTGACAAAGTAAGGAGCATTAAGGATTTTGAACTGTAAGGATTGGATTCGAGAGGAATTCGTTGGTTTAGTGGAGCCCCACAGCTCAACTCCGTACGTCCAGATAGGCCAGATATTTCTTAAAAAGTAAATTAGACAGCTGCATTGAAGCATCATACAAATCTCTTGTACTTTTAATTGGTAATGTTACAAAATTGTATATTTTTTATCAACAAAATTAATCTACATAAAAAAAAGAAAGTTCTTAAACAAGAAATTATTACATAATTAATCTATATTAATTTAAATTATAACATGAAATGCTAGTCAATTTCGCTATAATTAATTCTACGTCTCAGAAGCGATATTTAATTACAGTTTTGTCTGAATAAAAACTAAAATATATAATCGAGCAAGGAATTACACAAAAGTTGAACAGATACTTTTTCATTCTGGTGGCAAGAGTTCGAAAGCACCATAAATCTTCATACAAGCTTCTATTGTCTTTTTGTACAGTTGCGGCGGGAGGGCAAAGACAAAATGAGGAAGTTTTAAAAACAACACATCTGTCTGACTTTTAGATTATAAAATGCCACACTTCCTGGTCATGGAATTTATAGAAATAAAAATATGTATATATAAATAACAGCTTGATATTACTGCTACAAATGTAAGTTTGTAATTATTTAAAGAAAATAATAACACAAAGGGTTGTCACCTACTGTGGCTCACCTACTATTTATCGTTAACCAACGTTTCGTTTGTTGACTTTGCAGTGCTTCGTCAGGGCTGTCAGATTGACACATAGTCTACGAAAACCAGATTCGTATAACCTTCTTACAATTAAAATTAATCTTTCAATTTTCTATCTTTATCTGTTCCGGTTAAGCCTGTTAAATGCCTACAATATAGTGCTAATGTATGTGAGGAATGGCCGTTGAACATAGCCCTAGAAAAAGTAATTAGAAGAACATCACGCGGACGACTTTGCGTTTCTAGAAAGTAACCAAGATGACACGAAAAGACTCTAATCAGAGAAACAAAGAGAATCGGTTTTCAATTAAATAAATATAAAACAAAATATATCACTGTATGCCAAAAAATCAACCCTAACTAGCCGCGTGGATGGCAAATCTTTTTCAAAACTAGACAGATTCAATTACCTCGGCTCGACAATAACATCAATAAATAAACAACGGACTGAGATAGACAGGGTATAACAAGTGAGCACAGATCCTTCTAACTCTGTCAGAAATGCTAAAATCCTGAAAAATCTGGAACTAAGGGTATGCAATGCCATAATCAAGCTAGCTTTGATATACGGCTGCGAGACCAGCGTTCTAACAGGTACCTTTGAAAGCAGATTCAGATATTTTAACGGAAATTTCTCCGTACAATTACAGGAGCGGTCTGGGATCAGTGCCTTAACACATGGAGGAGCAGAACTAACTGAAAAGAGTCACTAACGTCACTGGTATTGAGAGACAGTGGAGACTGGTTGGGGTGGTTTATTAGTCATAAATGGATATATTAGTCATAAAAAAGCACTTCCTCATCTATATACTAAATACAAGGGTTATAGAGAAAATATTTTCGTTTTTTATTTATTGATTAGTATATATTGTTTGTGGAATGAAAAAGTTTACAATGGAATCTCAAAAAAAAAAAAAAAAAAATTATCTATTAATTCGAAATATTACATGAGATTTAAAATCAACAACAAAGGAAATTCAGAACATAACACATTATTCATTACATTGTTTTTCAGTAACTTTTGATAATTATACACATATTTTTTTTTTTTAATTTCAACAAGGAGAGCCTAGGTTTTAGTAATATAAATTGATGGCAAGTACATGGTTTGCTAGTTGCTAAGGTCATGGCTCTGGTAACTGTTGTGTAGATTGATGATGGGGTAGGTACCCACTTAGCCTCACCGTAGTTCGTTGACTAAAGAGGAATTATTCTTCGCTCCATCATTCAACCTCTTCACAAGGCTATACCTCTCTTACACCGATAATTACTGTTTTAGAAATATAATTTTGACTTAATTCAATCCAATTTCATAAACTTTGAACTAACATACAGTTTATACATTATGGGTCGGTCCTTTAAGTGTATGGAATGCGTTTAGGACCAGTAAGATGAAAATATTTTCTGGACTAAGAAAATAAAATTCTAAAATTAACATAGGGAAGAAAAGAGATATCTTCCATGTCAGATCTAATACAATCCTCCTATCTAAATTTTGGTCATTAATGGAAAGTAGACTGGTCAAAATTATTTAAGTTAACACTATGCAATTATCAATACCTTACATCATGAACTTAATATCTCATTTTTCTCAGACCTCATTAGATCCACATTGAATGAAATATTCACTCACAATTCACACTCTCTAACAACAGCCAAATTCTCCACTTATGTTATGAGCGTCTGCGGCTAACGTTCTTTTTTAAGCCTCCAGGCTTTCAGTGTTAGTAACGCAGTTGATCGAAAAGCGCCGGGATCTACCGGAGGCCTGCTTTTTCTTTCAGAAGTGAGGGGCCAAGTTCGGCTTGGAGTACCCCAGGCTCAATTAATATTGCAAATAAGAATGAATTTGCTGAAGATGTTCTATTACTTTATGTTTCATTTTATTTTTATTTTATTTTTAGTTATATGAGGAGAAGATGGTGCAGTAAGTGAAGAACACAAATAAGTAAAAACGTTTCGGCCAGACTTTTTAGCCATCATCTGGGCTAAGTAACATAAACAAGATTACAACCAATGAATAAATAGTGTGACATAAATGAAAAGTATTATAAGAAGATAAAAACTGTATGAGAAGAGTAATATTAAGTAATAGGAAAGAACAGATAATACAATACATATGAAAATGTAGTTAGTAAATATATGTACAAAATTACAATTATTATAAAAAAAATTAGAGAAAAATATATGTAATTAATTAAATATTTAAGTAAAATACTAGAAACAAAAACAAAATATAAAGTTAAGTAAGACAAAATAAGTAATTAGTAATTATAACAGTAATGATATGTAGTGAACATAACTAATAACGTGGGTAAGGACAAATAAGAAAAGAATAGAGAAGGATAAGGGTGTAAAATAAAAAATAAAAAAAAGAGAATAAACCGTAAACAAGAAACCTGCTTGGAAGAGATGGAACATCCAAGTAAACTGGTGCGTTCGGTGGCATTTTGAGTTAAAATAACACGTTGGAAGAGATAAAGAAGTTACCGGAAGGTCAAGAATACATTTAAAGTTACTTGGAAGGGTAAGAATAAGAAATTTAAAAAGAAACATAAAAAGGACGACAAATAATTTTGTTTAAAATAATTTATTTATAGTTATTTACAACTGGATAAAAATGTATACAAGTAAATTTTCTGTAGGTGACATAGTGACATGATACAAACATGTGAAGAATCTACCCATTGAAAGAGCTCCAATAACATTGCTAGAGGAGAAGATCTCGGGGCCATCTTCTTTTTAAACGCGAGGATTATCAGATAATGAAGGAGAAGACAGGCTAGAAACAAGTGGGTTTGTGTGGTTGGGAAGTTTATCATGGAAGGATTGATATCTGATTCCTGCCAAATCGGTAAATGGGATATTGAGGTCCTGATGGATGATTTGATTTGTGTCAAAGTAAGGAGCATTGATTTTGGACTGTAAGGATTGGATATGAGAGGAATTCAATAGTTTAGTGGAGCCTCAAAGTTCAAATAATTTTAAAAATATATAAGAACAAAAACATAGTTGGGAAACAAATAAATATAAATAAAAAATACTGATAAAGAATGTTCTGAAAGTTTTGAGGCAAACCTTCAGAACATTCTTTATCTTTAAACCACTCATTTGATTTTGATAATACTTCTATACTTGCCACAGTTCGAAACCACGACATAAAGCTTATCTCTGAATGCTTTTATATCCAACTAGAACCATTTCCCGTCAATTTTCTTCTTCTTTACTAACTAAATCAATAATACTCACAATAAAACCTACCTTCAACATTTTAAGACTGTCACCACTTGATTACTGAGCTTAATTTATTTAAAATTTAATTAAAATTCTAAAGAATTAGGAATTGAGTCCTAACCTGTAACAAGGTTGGTTTAAATTAAATTAAAAATTATAATAATAAAGAAATATATAAATAAAAGAAAATACCATAATGATTTTTATTTATGAAAAATTGATTATATATGTGACAAAATAATTGTTTGTTCATTATAAATAGAGGAACAGAATGACTCAGTGAGTTAGGCGCTATAATACAAACTCCAAGGACCTGAGTTTGAATCCAGGCTCTGGCAGAAAATTAATTATTCTGTTACTGAACCGTGAGTCTAACCTGTAGGTTCAGGAGCACTCCGCGGTTCACCTAGCTTCTTTTACGTTGGCACCCTTAATTAGGAAAAATTCAATTTACAGTACTTCCAAACAAAAGTACTGAATCGCTGAGCCTTCATAGGTTTAGTGGAACAGAATTTAATTTTTTGATTTTAATTATTATAAATACGACAATTGGAGCCTGGACTCAATAAAGAACAGTGAAATCTGAAGATTCAGCGCCGAAACGTCATTGAACAGCAAGAATAAATAATTAATTAATGAAAGAAGCCTAGGTTGCTATGAAAGCTATAAATATAATGATTTATTTTGTTTAATGTTTTGATTATTTTAATTAATTAAGCTAATTTAAATGTTCCAAGTATCTTACAACAATACGAGCGAATCAGGTATATTTTGTTTTTTAATATTAATGGTTGGGGCTCCACTAAACCTTCGAATTCCTCTCGTATCCAATTTTTACAATCCAAAATCCTTCGTAAAATCCTCAATGCTCCTTATTTTGTTACTAATAAAACCATCCATAAAGACCTAAATGTTCCTTATGTAACCGATCTA
>NW_027115240.1:330781-333119 GCF_000696795.3 Halyomorpha halys | reverse complement strand
TTGCTTCCTCTTCCATTCCTGGCAATCCTCCAAGGCGCCTGAAAAGAAGAAGGCCTCGTGACCTTATATTGTAAACTGTTTTAGAGTTCTACTACTGGGTAGTTTCTCTACATCCTGTATCATATCATATGTCATTATGATCAAATTTACTGGTTGTATTTTTTATACAGTTGTAAATATCAACAAATAAATTAAATAAAAAAAAATATATATTAATGGTCCCTGATTGGTATTAATGCCAGTTGCTTTTTATCTTGCAAATCACATAGTACAAGAGCCGAAGAGGAGAAAAAAGGCAGTTATCTCACCCCAATTTTTGATTACTTTAATGAAAACTATGTATAAGTCAAACTAGTCAAAATTCATGAGTCTGCCAGTTATAGGTAGGGGGAATGAAAAATGGCGGCTGTTTCAAAGCGATAAAGAAAACTTATTTTTCATTCGGAGCTCTATATCTCAAAAAGTAAGAACAACACAAGAAAACCTAAGAGAACGTCAATTAAAGAAGAGCAAATTTGCTAAAATATGAGCCCTAATAAAGTTATTTACGTTAAATAGCTTTCGAGATATAGCTATTTAAAAAGCAACATTTCATAAAAATGTTGTATGGGACGTACTGAAAGATCAGTAGTTAGTGAATTTATTTTGAAAAATCCATATCTCAAAAACCATTTGACGTACAGATGTCTATTAGCACTCATATTAAAGCTTGTTTAATGAGCTATAAAGTATTTTATGATGTTTATCTTTGGAGGAGTAATAGTTTACATGAAATTTGCTAAAATAAATTGATTTATAGTTGTTCGGACAAATATTGCCAAATTCATATTCATATGTGAATATCATAAAAACTACGAAGATAAGTGCCGTAAAACCCTTATAGAAAGTTAAATTTCCTTTATTTTGAGTGATGGCAGACATATGTGCGTTTTATGCATCTAGAGATATATTTTTTCAAAAATCCAACATTTTATACGAACAACTAGAAATTAACATTTTGTGAGTTTATTTTGTCAAATATCATAAAAACTAATACTCCTACAAAGATAAACATAATCTACTATTTTGTTTTAAATTTAACTAGCTTTAATTTGAGCACTGACAGACATCTATACGTCAGATGGTTTCTGAAATGAAGTTTTTCATAAATCAAACTTATTTTATTATTAGGAACAACTATAAATCAATTTATTTTAGCAAATATCATGGAAACTACTATTCTTACGAAGGTAAAGGTTATAAAGGTCTTTATAGTCCATTAAACTAGCTTTAATTTGAGTACTAATAGACATCTGTACGTCACATAGTTCCTGAGATATAGATTTCTCAAAATAAATTAACTAACTACTAATCTTTCAGTAGGTTTTTAAGAAATTATGCTTTTTAAAAAGCTATATCTCGAGAACTATTGGACGTAAAAAGCTCTTTTAGGGCTAATATTTCAGCAAATTTACTCTTCTTTAAATAATGTTCTCTTACATTTTCTAGTTTTGTTGTTAGTTTTTAAGATATAGAGCTCCGAATGAAAAATTAATGTTTTGAAACAGCCGCCATTTTTTATTCTCCCTACCTATACTTGGCAGACTCATCAATTTTGGCTAGTAAGAATACCTATTTTTCATTAAAGTAATCATAAATTGCGGTGAGATAACTGCCTTTTGTTCTTCCCGGCTTATTTCACTGCAATTTATTTATTTTCTTACCTTTTCTAATTTTTTTTTCTTCTTGTGTGATTAAATCATTTAAAAGTAGGTAGGTAAAAAAATATTCTGTACATGCATATTTACATATTTAGCAACATGTTTTATATTTTTTTGTAAGACCAGATAAATTTAATTATTTTCTCATATGCTACTACTTTGAACTTTGAGCTCGAAAGGTCCATGCGGGTTCGGGTATCCTGTACTTCGCAAAGTCTGGTCCCAGCTCTGTACCGCTGAACTTCACAATAATTATTATAGTTGTAAGAAGATTTTATAGCTTTAGCAAAGTATCTAACGATTTAAAAATTACATATCTAAGATCGTAACACATTATTTCTTCTGTTAATTAGAAATAAGGGACAAACGTTGTTAAAAAAATAAGTTAGTTCATAAACCGATGCATTTATGAAACATTTTAACAATTTCTGTTATAGCATGTTGGAAAATAAGTACATTTATTAATTTGCATTCATTCCAAATATTTTTCGATGATTGTTACAGTAATTTCTTATATCAAGAGCTCATATCATTTACAATATAAATCATGATTTTTAAACACGTAAGATAAATTAGCACTATATTTACTATAAATAATACTAAAAATACAATTTTGATCTCTTAATTATAATATATAT
>NW_027115240.1:316624-330642 GCF_000696795.3 Halyomorpha halys | reverse complement strand
AGAAATTAGTATTATTTCCCCTTATAACCACTACTTCGAACTTTGGACTTTACAGGTCCGTATAGGTTCGACTATTGTGTACATCGCCCTCAGTCAAGTTCCAGCTATATAGCAATGCACATCGCAATAATTATTATAGTTTTTCATAATAACAGAATCATATTTAAGATCAATAAGTTATCTGAGAAAGTAACAATAGTTCCTATATTATAAATACATATATGTAGAAATAAGGTACTGATGAATCTTTTCATTGAACGATATTGGGTAATACGATAGCAAATTGTTTGTTCCTACAGCAGCATGTATTTATTTACATACAATAGACCAATCATTCTATTATATCTTCAAAAGTAAGTACATTTTTTCATTTTCGTGTTATTATTCTACTTCACAATAATTATTATAGTTATTGGTTTGGCCAAGAATTAATTCCATTTCAAACTAAAGCAAGATTTTTAAACAATCTGAGTAACACAATTTTCTTTGTATTGAAATAGGTTCCTTATAAAACTTTGAATTAATTTATATTAGCTTTTAAATTAACCTATTCTTTATTATTTTTCTTTTCAGAAATTTATTACTTTTTTATTCTCTATGCCATCCGAAGAACGTTTCGGGCTTTTCTATCCATTATCTATCTAGTTCTAAAAATAAAAATATTTACAATCAACAGTTTTACAATTAACATACAGTTACAATAAACAAATTTTACATTGTATTTTAATAAACTTTTTTTTACAAATATGCATACAAATAATTTAATATTTAACTATATTAAACAGTTACTTCACTAATTTATAAACATTTACAAATCTAAAATATTTGGAGCTTAAGCCAAATTTCCAAGTTATTGTTTTTATTTTTTTCCTTATTCTATTCTTAATTTATGGACATATGTCACCTTAATTGAAACCATTTTTTATATATGTCTAACTGAATATTTAATTTTTCATAAATGCGGTTTTTCCAAAAATTTTTTTACCATTGAAAATCATTTTTATGTCAAGTGATTATAAATATTTTAATGTTATTTATTATATTTATAAATTGCCTTTTAAATTGTACTTTTTTCTCGTTATGTTCATCTCTATTCTTCTTTCATTCTTATGTCATATTTCTAAATTTCAGATTACTTAGCCCTGAATTTGTTTAGTTCTATTTCTCTATACTGTGTATTGATTTTAATTTATTGCCTTGCTAATTACTATTGTTTTAAAATTCTATTTTATTTATTATGTACACATGATGCTTCCAATTCCTCATATATCAGTTTTAAAATTAACGCTTTTATATTTTTTATTATGCAAATAGATTGTAAATATTTTCTAATTCTCACATCCTCTGTTTTTTTTTTGTTTAATTTTTACTTCTTTAAAATTAAATTCATGGTTATTTTCTATGCCATGTTTCGCTAATGCTCTGGCATTAATATTTTTATGGTTTTTAGTATTTCTTCTAAGCTGTTTTATTATATTTCTTTAATTTTGTGATGTCTCACTTCTTATGAAGCACTTGTTATTAGGTTGTTTATAGTTTCTTTTGTAGATTATACTTTGCCTATTTTCTTTTTCTATTTTATTTTCATATTAGAAAATTATCTAATTTGTTATTATTAAACAGACCGAACTTTAAATTTGGATGGTCATAATTCATAAAAGCGTTTTAATTTTATTTTTGACTTAACCTCCTATTCTCTGAATGAAAAATTAATGATTTTTTAAGGTTTTGAAACAGCCGCCATTTTTTATTCCCTCTACCTATACTTGGCAGACTCATCAATTTTTACTTGTAATTATACATAGTTTTCATTAAAGTAATCAAAAATTGGGGTGATATAACTGCGTTTTTTTCTTCCCGGCTCTTGTACTAACACGTGTATAAAATTCCGAGTTAAACATATCATGACTGCATATTCTAGCGGAGACAACACCAGTCAATAAAAAACTATGATTGGACCACTTAACTAATTGAGGTTACTAAACCTCAGCTGTCAAATAAATTTAATTAATCAGCCTATAATTAATTATAAAAGAGACAGCTATGAGAAATCGATGAGCCAAATAGAAAGCCTACCATTAGGAAGAAGGGCGCCAATGTAAAGAGAGTTGTTAAACAGACTAATAGTCTTTGTTCTAAATTGATCCCATCTGGTCGAGATAGACTTTAAAGAGGATCGGTGTGTATTTAAGAGTACGCTGAAACTCCACTTTAGTACTCAAATAATAATATTAAAGCATTTTTTATTTAAATCTAAGTCAAACTGTGTGATAAACAATTATTGGTCGCGGACCTAATCCAATTTCTAAAGGATTTTTCTTACGCTATAAAAGACTCATAAAAATGTATAAAATTGTCAGTATAATTAATTAGGTACATATCTATGGTTAGTAGAAGTAATATAAAACAAATAAGATTTTATAACAAAACGAATAGCTCATTACAAAACGATTAACATCGCGAAAAGAGGATAAAGAAAACAGATAAGTTTTTATAAGCAAGTAACTAAAATCGCTAAAATATATATAAAAAAATACTTCTTCAACAAATAAAAAAGCAGTTTCATGGTCGATAATAAATGAATAATGTTTCTCCTGGATGAGAACAAATAATGCCTATCCGACCTTTAGTTTGTGGATGAAATTCGTGTAGACGCAGTGTAAATGATTATCCTACAAATTAGACTTTGGTAGGATATCGTAAGCAAACAGTAGGGGTATTCATGATCTTTGGTTTAACATGTTAAAGCGTGTTAAATGGAAAAACTCATGTTAAATCGAAAAAAAATTGCCTTATTTTATCTTGGTAAAACGAAATAACATTTAACATGGCTGAGAGTCTGTTATTTGGTATGTTAAATGGAGAATGACGTCACAGAATAGACCAGTTGAGCTCGCCACCATTTTTGTTGTGACAGCTCAGTTCTTTCGTGTGTTGGTGGTATTCATATCCCTGTTATTAAACCAGAATGGATAATTTTAATGATACATTTGAGAAAAAAAAACAATGTAATTTCATTCTACTATCTGAAAATTTGTAAACGCTCGCCAGATAAAAATCTCACTATATGAACCATGTAATTATTCTTAGGGGACATATGTCCCAGAATAAAGTTATTTTTTCATTTCATTTCATAAGCTAAACTTTCAAACAAATTCCACTTTTCACTCACTCTAGGCATATTGTAATTAATTACTTAAATCAAAACTGAAGTAAACAATAACATGAAGGTCTGGAAGGAAGGTTATAAACATAAAGGCTTATACAACAAGTTGCTGAGAAAATCCGCTAGGGGCTCTTATGCATTTAACCTTTAACATGACTTCAAATAGGGCTGCTCACAATCTTATAGTTATAACATTTAACATGGTAAAACATTTAACATTTAACACAACATCATGAATACCCTTATTGTGTGATATATGATATAACAACTGGTGGTAGTGGAGAGGTCTCAAAGTCGACTGGCTATATCAACAAATAACAACGCAGAACTTTGTTACAAGCAGCTCTTAATGCCGTAGTTGCAAACAGCGCATGAAAATGTCCTTATTTACAATATAATATTTAACATTACCTAACTATAATATAAAAGTAATAGATTGATTCCTTTTAGTTTAGTGTTTAATATGTTTTGGTATTGGTATTTGGTGGAGAGGGGGGAGGGTACAATTCCGGCAAGTGGGGCTTTTGTGTCAAGATTCATTTTTAGGGAAAATAAATATTAACTGCTTCCAAGCGGGAATCGAACCCACAACGTTCCAAATAGAGCGCCCTGGTGACCCTATGACCCTACCCACACGGCCATCACGTCACTGTTAAATATGTTTACCAGAAATAAAGTATTTACGAGCGTAAAGAATTACTTCTTTTACCATTTAGAAATAATGGCTGGTTTTCACAGGGAATATTTAAGGGTATTGGCGTGAATTAATACATGCAGAACTTTAAAATGGGCTTCATAATTAGAAGTAATAATTATTCATTTCTTGTTTTCAACATTGTACCAAATGCGACAGAGAAACGAGATTTAATTCAAAATTAAATTACATATTAAAGAATTAATTTTTCATTTATAAATATAAATTGGGATAATATCTATTTGGTGTTTAGTTTAATAGAAAAAAAAAACAAACCTATTTTCTGAACCCTACGTTTTCTAAGTTGCTTGAGTGAGTACTGCAGTGTTTTGTGGTGGGGTATATAGCCTGTAAGGTGGGACAACGGAACGGTCGTTGACAAAGTTTGATGTATTTTAATTTTCTTTTATTTAGTTATTGTCATTATTTTATTGTTTATTTGTGCAATTAAAGTAGGAGGTGCCTTCCCAATTGGTGTTAGTTCTAAAGGAGGGGTTGTAAACCAATAACAATGGCCTGAACTTTTTAATCTTAGTTTATTTTATGAGGTAGGGAGTGGGTTAGCTCAGTGTGTAAAGCACGGTACTACTAATTACCGATCTAGGGTTCGGGTCCAGCTGTGGAAGATAATTATTTGTTTTGTTACTGTTGCCACAAGTCAACACTGTGGGTTCGGGTGTCGTCCCAGGGCACACCCAGCTTATATAAAGTAGTTACCCTTAATTGAGGAAAAAAACTTATATATACAATTGACATGAACCCTCCTAGCTTACTTATATTCCTCTTTTATTACATAAAATGATGTTCTTTCAAAAACTAACAGTTTTTTCAATTCAAAAATTAACTTTATTACAAATAAAACCCCATACATTTTTATTAATAAAACGAGAACTGTATCGTTTTAATTTTTAAAAAATTGCCGGGTATTAATTTTTTTCCAGAGAACCTTAAAATAAATTCGCCCCTGGCCCAAATGTCTGTAAGCTAAAAAAAAAAATAAAAACTCTTATTCATCTTATTAATAGGACTAATTTTCATGATGCTGTGATAACATCACAGCCAAAACAGTTACGTTAATAAAACTCCACATACATTTAGATATATTACTTAACGGTGCATAAAATTAATTTTTAGTATCAGGAGAACAGTATTTTTCACAAACTGTAACAAAGTGACAAAACAATGGAGTGTAATAAAGAATTGTGAGCCTTATATAGGGTAGGAAAGGAGTGGGATAACACTTAATGATTCGTAAAAATGTACCACTGCGTCTGAGTAATAAGAAAAAATAATAGGTTTAGTAACAAGCCACAGAAGAACACTTATTTAAATTCTGCGTTGCCCTATTCTCACCCCGTTTGGAATAATCCCAACCTATATTACATTATTTCAGTTACAGTATATTCTTGTGAGGAATTGCCTACTGCTGTATAGAAGGCTTTGCTTGAGATTAAATTAACAGGATGATTAACTTACTCCGATCCCTTAAATATATTACGGCCTTATTGTTCCTTATCTATTGAAGTTTTCCAGGTAAGGCAACTGGCCCTCGTGTTCGAAGCAAGAGCCTTTCGAAGAAGAGGAAGCTAGTCCCACTTATCTGCATGATGTACATGACGGAATTAATTTGCTAAAGATGATTTGGAAGATAGACACGCCTCAGGAGAAAGGTTAAATTACCTTTGCTTGCCTGTTCTTGAGTTTCAATATTATTCAAGAGGTTAGCTTTTACATTATAGCAAAACTGAACTTGCCAATAAATAAACAAAGTAGTCCATAAATGCTTGTTAAATTTAATCTTGGTTTTTATTATCTTTATTTTATATTAATTTTTATTCAACGTTTTTGGTCCTCTCCCCATCTACTGGATTACATTACCTTTATCTCGTCTCCTTTTTTATTTAGATTGTAATGTATAAATTAGCATGTGATCTTATCACTTTATTAATAAAATGTAAACGGTAACATTCATATTATTTTTTGTTCGAAGTGATTACTTCGTGTGTTAAGACAAGCTTGGTTGGCATGTGTCTTCGACAGCAGCAGTGTGTTATAATTTCGCAAGTTTTAACTGTCCTTAAAGAATTAAGGTCCTTGATTGAGCTTATATAGGATTTTTCTTTAATATCACCCAAAACAAATAAATCTAGTGGTATCATCTGGAGAGCGTAACAATAAGAAATGTTATATCCAGTGCCTATAGGCAGCTGCTGCTCTAGAAAAAAGTGCCGAGCCTCTCTTATTAGAGCTTAGAACATTATTATTTTTTACTTTATATTTTATTAATAAAGTAGTTGGAACACATTGATTTACGTATTATAACAAAAAAGTACATAACAATGAATATCTTTAGACGTGATTATCTCCTGAATAACATATATTCATAGCGAATTATTTTCTGGTTTTGAGATCCTTAAAGAATATTATAAGTTAGGACTTTTAACCCAGAAACACACTGTTAAATGGTTATATTTAATTCAATTATTTAAATGGATGTAATTAACCAAGAGACAAGGAAAAAAGGTGATGCAATCTTGAAGCTAGGGAAAGGACTCGAGAACGTTGAAGACAATCGAATAAGAAATAAAGATAATTAAAATAAAGGATTTCAAAAGTATTAATATATTAAGTCGTTAAGACTTATGAAGTAGTTGTTTTAATATTAGAGCTTTTTATATAAAATAATATCCAACATTAATTTAAGATAATTAATGCTTCTACAATCAATGTTATGGCCATAAATTTCATATAATTTTTGATTTGTGGTTATCAAGGATCATTTATAATATTTGATTATTGAAAATTTAGTTTAACAGGTAAAATTTAAGTGAGACGTTATCATTGAATTTAAATGGGCCGAAACGGAAAGTGGTATCGACTATCATCATCTGAGAACCCTCGAGATCACCATCTGCTTCCCATTTCTCGAAGAAGATCGCAGGTGTCATGTCGGGTCGCGTTACCGTTATTTTTTCGAAGGGACCATAAAAGAGACAAATGGCCTCCTTAGATATGGTACCGGCCAAGGACCCATCTTTATAGCCTCAATGGCTCTTAAATATATGCACAATATATATAGTGCATACCAGTGTTTATACAATTTAATTTATTTTGTTTTTCCTGAAAGTTATCAAATATGTAATCTGAATTTATATATGGTACTACTCGACAGAAGTGATTACAAATTTATCTACCCTGCCAAATATCACTAACGAAGGTAGTCCGGGTGACGGTCAATGTAAATACAAAATAGTAAAAAAAAAAAAAACTTCTTGATTTTATCAACAGATTAGAAGTTGTATTGTTGCTGAAATGAATAAATGAAATAGAGATTGTAAACTAGTAAATTTAATAATTATAATTCTTATTCCTGTCGAACAGATCCGTTACTTAGGACTACATCTGGACAAATAACTGACATGGAATACAAGACTAAAAAGACAAGAAACTGCTCGTCGATTCCGAATATTACAACATTTACTAGACAAACGGTCTAAATTGCCAATCCATTATAAAAGACTGATCTACATGACTATTATAAGGCCTATCTGGACATACGGAGTTGAGCTTTGGGGCTCCATTAAACCATCAAATTCCTCCCGAATCCAATCCTAACAGTCCAAAATCCTTCGTAAAATCCTTAATGCTCCTTACTTTGTCAAAAATCAAGTCATCCATCAGGACCTCAATGTTCCATAAGTTGCCGATTTGGCCAGAACCAGATACCATTCTTTCCATGATAAACTTCTCAACCACCCAAATCCACTTGTTTCTAATCTGGCTTCTCCTTCATTACCTAATAATCCTGAATAGAAGATGGCCTCGAGATATTCTCCTCTAGAAATGTTATTGGAGTTCAATCAGTGGGTAGATTCTCGACATGATTGTATCATGTCACTATGTCACCTACAGCAAATTTACTTGTTGTGTATATTTGTATACAGTTGTAAATAACAATAAATAAATTATTAAAAAAAAATTATAATCGTGAGAATGTGTTATTTTAAAATACGATTTCATGGAATTATATTTTGTCTGAATTGTAGCGTTACAGATGGTGGCGTGGTAGCCGAAATGTTGGACATCCTAATCGTAAATTAAAATATAATACAATAATATGTTATTTTGTATTTATTATTAGTAATTAATAATTATTTAATGATATAATACAATCATTAAAGACTAAGGGTTATTTTAAATTAGAAAATTTAACATCATTCCATTGGATATCCTTATTTACATTTTTAGTTAATTTAGGGCCATATCCGTCCCTCAGGTTACCTAAAGCCTAAATTATTTTTATCATAAATTATAGCTTCATTACAATTTTAAATGATTTTTTAAATAATCATTTGAATGTTCAAACATATTTTATTGGTTACGGATCGTTAATTATAACAGTTTGTCGGTTATGACTATAGCTGCTTTTGCAGTCTAAAACCAGCGTGCTAAGCAGTAAGCCCAAGTTAAAGTATGGGCCCTCCAGTGCCATAGAACCATCGGCGTTTGTTTAGCTGGAGTGACAAAACAGTTGCTGCCTAGAAGGGGCTAGAGAGAGCCTTGCTGACAGCTTATTATGCAAATAACTTTGATAAGGACAACCTTCGCTTGATGCATCCCTCTAATATAAAGGCCTCGCCTTTTTTTTTTTTTTTAGTTGTATTTTCGTCATTTTGCTTAAAATTGGTCATTTTTTTGAACTTCATGATACAGAATTATTTTTATAAGGAAAAGACTAATCATAACTTAGTGATGAGTATTTATTACAAGGGAGGTGAAAAGACTTTTTCGCAAGTGTTGTAAGATTTTTTTTGTCAATTTCAACTAATTCTAAATAAAATAAGATCTTTGGTATAAAGTTGACAATGGTCTACTTAAGGGGCGACCAAACTTATACCATATACCACGTCCACTTTTTTTTTATATCTTCTTGCGTTCATGGCTAAGGATATTATTAAACTTAAATTACAGATATCCTTAATGCTCCTTACTTTGTCACAAATCAAGTCATCCATCAGGACCTCAACATTCCATATGTTGCCGATTTGGCCAGAACCAGATACCGTTTTTTCCATGATAAACTTCTCAACCACCCAAATCCACTTGTTTCTAACCTGGCTTCTCCTTCATTACCCAATAATCCTCCTAGGCATCTGAAAAGAAGATGGCCTCCAGATCTTCTTCTCTAGAAATGTTATTGGAGTTCTATCAGTGGGTCTCTCCATGTCAACATCTCCACATGTTTTTATCATGTTATTATGTCACCTACAGCAAATTTACTTGTTGTATATATGTGTATACAGTTGTAAATATCAATAAATAAATTATTAAAAAAAAATACAGATAAGATATGCTCAATTAAATTAATCAATTTATAAATTTATTAAAGTATGGTTAATAGTAACGATTTCTTTGCGAATGTTGCCGCTCGGTGCTACAGCTGAAAGAGAGTCTTGTATGGTGAATATAATTCGCATAAAAACTTTATAATATTAGAATAGACAAACAAATTCCAACTGCGTATCCAACAAAATTCTAACGAATAAAATGTATTGGAAACGATATTGATAATAAAGATTTGCTCATGTTCAGCATAAACGCCAATTAAACAAAATGAAGACTGTGGTGACATATGAACCCTGATACAAGAAAGTGAAAAAATTATCACAGTATGGAAAAAAAGGTCCTTCGAATGACTTATAGATCAATAAGTTAGTCAGGCTAATGGCGATCTAGGAAAAAATGAGGAGTGGCTGTAGATGAATGGTGAAACAGGTGTTGAGATATTCAGCCAGAATGAAATGTCCTAACCGTTGCAACGGATGCTAGAAGAACAGCAACAGTATTAATTACCCGAAGGAAATCGAAAGAAAGGAATAAGGCTTGATGAAGTGAAGTCTGATCTGCGCCGGATAGGGGTGAAGAGGTGGAGGAGACTAGAAGTTGACATAAACGAGTGGACGAGGACAGTGTCAGAGGCCAAAACGTTACAGAGGGTGTAGAAACAATGCATAGATAAATAGTATGATAGAACGTCTCTCTCTTCTAAAAGACGTTATACGGTTTCATTTGCCAAAGATTATAGTATAGAATTTATATTCAAAATTCACAATATAAAAACAAAGACAAGGGCAAAATATAATACGCAACTTGTTATCATCCAATTCTCCAAGTTTGGCAGGTGCGCACTGGCCTACTTTATGGTGAACTAATGAAAAATCCTCATCTCATCTATCCTCCACACATCTAAAGATCCCAGCCCTATGACGATCAATTGCATTGGTCGCTAATGATCTTAAATTTATTTTATAGATAATAAAATAAATGGTCATGTATAATAAATGTATACGTTTCGGCCCACTTTGCTAAAGTGATAGACTCTTGCGGCAATGAATTAGCACCGTAATCATAATAAACTGTAACGAAGTTATTACAAGTCACAATAGTTTCATATTTTATCGATTATAGATCGTAGATTATCGATTTTTCCATTATTAAAAATAATTATCACACTCAATATTTAACTTATGATTAATATTGATCCGATCTAGCTTGTAAATCGTTAATTATTATTTTAATTAATTGTTTATATTTTTTTTTGAGGAAGAACAACAGCTTCAATCAGCTAGAGTAAGTCCATCAGCGAACTCTCGATACGTTACATGGACAGCTGCTGCCAAGGGCAAGAGTCAGCCTTTGTTGAAGACAAAGCGCCTTGTTCATTGTTGGAGGGATTGCGACTGATTACCACAGCATCCATGCTGGGATAGCCATAGGTTTTTATCGTAAACATCTGTTCCAGTTTTCAGAGCGTTACGGCCCTGAGCGGAAATATTCTAAAATCTTCCAGAACGCAATCATTTGATTCCTAAAATCAAAGTCGTGTAATGGAACTTAAAGCTTACAAGATGATTTCAGAACTGTATAAGTTAATTAGGGGTCTTTTCCCAAACTTGATTTTGATTAAATATGCATTTAATTCATATTTAATTAAAATTAAGTTTGCGTGTATATAAGATTCTAAAAATAAAGTTGGATGAAAAATACGATCTATCTTACTATTCGATAACTAAAATTAAGAATATTTAAAAAAATTGTTAATTAATGCATCTTAAGCCTAATTGATATCATGTACTTAAGAGGTAAAGTCTGGTGAGGTGAGCCCAGACTTACTCAAAATTCGTACTTTTGGGTTTCTCGAAATGAAAGTAACGCAGATGAACATTGTTCCTGTTAAGAATAGAACAGTTTAACAAAAGATAAAGCCATGTGTATATACCAATTATCGGAAGAGATCGGGAGGTCTCGGATTTTATGTTTTTCAGTCTCTAAATACATAAAACCAATACCGCCCGAATATATTTTAAGAATTCGTCATTTTTCAGGCTATTGCAATGTGGATAAAACCTACCTGATATTAAAGATTACTTAATTGTAATAATTAATCCATCGATTGATGGATTTAATCAAAATCGTTTGAGTCGTTTTTTTTATAAAATGCTTAGAAACTGTATAATCGATTCTTTAAAGAGGAACTGCCTGTTAGTAGATTTTAACCATAAAGTTACATGCCCTAAATAGGTTATTTTAGTTTCATACGATTTTTTGTTTTTGAGTTACGTTGTTCACCCACCGGGTTTCGGATATGCAGCCTCCAGATAAGCCTAGTTTCTATTTTAAAACCAACTAACAAATAAAACCATGCATAAAGACCTAAATGTTCCTTATGTAACCGATCTACCCCGAACCCGATATCATTCCTTCCATTATAAACTCCCTAACCACCCAAACCCACTAGTTTCTAACCTTGCTTCCTCTCCCATTCCTGGCAATCCTCCGAGGCGCTGAAAAGAAGATGGCTTCGTGACCTTATATTGTAAAATGTTATGAGAGTTCTACTACTGGGTAGTTTCTCTACATGCTGTATCATATCATTATGATCTTACTTCAAATTTGCTTGTTGTATTTCATATACAGTAGTAAATGTCAATAAATAAATAAATAAAACTAAAAATGGTCACATGTAAATTCTAAATAAAAAGCAAGACTTGTTCTCTTAATAATGATTCTATTAGCTCACTAATTTAATATATTTATTAATTAATATATATATATAATATTAATAATTAATAATAACACTATTTCAATTGATCCACTTAACTATTCTAATTCTATAGATTAAGTGAACCTTGAAAACTTTAAAATGGTATCCAAGCGTTGTCAGATAAAACTAACCATATTTAGAAATCTTACATAAAATTAGGGAAGATTTGCTTCCTTCATTACGTTTAATCCAAAACGTATAAATAACTGTAAGAAGAGTGAATCAGATTTCCAATAAATTTATTCCCGGACATTTTTCTCTCGGTTGAAGGCGATTCCCAGGCGGGTTTCCAGTTGCTCCTGCCACATAAATTTCTAGCTCGTTAGAGGGTCTTAGCTGTTAGAGCTTGGTGTCGTTAGCAGCTTCAAGATACACCACCAGATACTCAGGGTTAACGGCTGCTAATCAGGAAGTACTCCGATACTACAGATCACAACCAGTCACTAAGTGATTGCGTGACTTGCAATTTACTAGTTCGTGATAAATTACTCCGAATAGGGGGCGATTTCATATTTATCAAAATCTGATAGATGTAAAAGGTATCCATAGAGGAGCCTGCTTACATGGATATGAGGTTTGTGAGAAGGCAACACTGTATGATCGGGTAACTGGGGAAGGGAACATGTAGAGAGGGAGGATGTTATGTGGGGGCGGAGAGGAGGGGGGGAGGGTCTGTTGGAACCGAAAGCAGTGATAATTCTTCCGAACTTGCAAAAAGTATTTTGTTTTTTTTCTTTGACAATAAACAATTAGCCCTTAAAGAGATTCATGGCAATGTTAAAGACTCATTATTTTATGACACCATAAAAGTAGCCAGATATAGATGAAGACTCTATTGGAGATTAATGTATTTATAAACATTAGGTATCTGTTGGGCAATGTTTTGTTGAAATAAACTATTTCTTTTGTAAATATATTTTGATTTGAAATGATTATTTCTAATGTAATTAAATAGGTTATAATAATAATAATAATATTCTTTATTTATTCTGGGATTGATACCTTTAGAATAATATACAGGCGTCAGAAATTAGGCTTTAGAGCCTAAGAGTGAAATAAAAAATAAGAATGAAATTATAAAACATAATAAAATAATTTATTTATTTATTGATATTTACAACTGTATAAAAAATACAACAAGCAAATTTGAAGTAAGATCATAATAATATGATACAGCATATAGAGAAACTATCCAGTAGTAGAACTCTAAAAATAAAATAATGAATTTGAAAAGATTAAAATGAACAACAATTAACAGAATATATAAAATAAGAATAGAACAAATAAAGTAAAACCATATGTCTTATCATAAAACATAAGATGACAAACACTTCTGACAATAAATAATAGAAAACAAAAATAATAAAAATCAAATATAATTAAACTAAAAATAATAAATGGAAAGGTACAATTTCTGCTAATATACATATTTACAAGAATAAACGAAATTCTGAAACATTAAGTACAGAAAATATATAAACTTTGTTTGAAACGTTCAATTGTTATTCTTCCGGAATTGGGTGGACAGAAGGTGGTCGAAGATACGGGATTTGAAGGTTGGAAGGGTATCAGACCTAAGAATGAAGGAGGGAATAGAATTCCATAGGGATGAGGAACGGTTGAGGAAAGATCTACCAAAGGCTTCGGTTCGATGGGCAGTTACATATAAGTCTGAAGGTCGTGAGAGCGTATTGCGGGAATGCACTGAGGATTTAAATTGATTAAATTAATTGATCCTTGGTAGAGGAATGAAGAAAGAAAATATTTACGACGGAAGGAGGGGTAAAGCCACTTCAATTCTTCATAAAATCGGGTGATAGAGGCGTCCCTGGGAACCCCAAAGATGAATCGTACAAAGCAATTAATTAACCGGAAGATTATTGATTGACCGTGTGTATAGATGAATGGAATATGGTCCGGGTGCGGTAAAAAAAAACTCAAATAGTAAATAATTAAACTATTTTATTGAGCCAACGTTTCGCCCCACGTTGCAGGGCTTCGTCAGGGCTAAAAAAGATACAAACACTATAGTTATTTGTACTTTCTTTAATATT
>NW_027115240.1:312702-315104 GCF_000696795.3 Halyomorpha halys | reverse complement strand
CAAAATAAAGAAAATTTAACTTACTATAAAGTAGTGCATGACACTTATCTTCGTAGGGGTAGTAGTTTTTATGATATTCACATATGAATATGAATTTGGCAAATGAAAATTTGTCCGAACAACTAGAAATCAATTTATTTTAGCAAATTTCATGTAAACTATTACTCCTACGAAGATAAACGTCATAAACTACTTTAAAGCTCATTAAACTAGCTTTAGTTTGAGTGCTAATAGACATTTGTACGTCAAATGGTTTTTGAAATATAAATTTTTCAAAATAAATTCACTAACTACTGATCTTTCAGTACGTCCAATACAACGTTTTTATAAAATGTTGCTTTTTAAAAAGCTATATCTCGAAAATTATTTAACGTAAATTACTCTATTAGGGCTCATATTTTAGTAAATAAACTCTTCTTTAAATGACGTTCTCTTAGGTTTTTTGTGTTATTCTTACTTTTTGAGATATAGAACTCCGAATGAAAAATTAGTTTTTTTATCGCTTTGAAACAGCCGCCATTTTGTATTCCCCCTACCTATACTTGGAAGACTCATCAATTTTGACTATTAATTAGACTTAGTTTTCATCAAAGTAATCAAAGATTGGGGTGAGATAACTGCCTTTTTTTCTCTTGGGCTCTTGTACAATCAAGTTATATATCAATAAAGCTACTAATATTTTGAGTAAATACGATAATTCTGGACACAAAATATTTCATAGTTAGTTTAATAATCCAGCCGTTTATTTTTAAAGTGGCCTAAGTCCATTTATACTTGAATTAAAATATGTTTAATGTGGCTAAATGTTTTCCAAACTTTTGAAATAATAGATCACAAATTTACAATATCAGAACATTGGTTTTTACCAAATGATAGAGATTTTGGCATAGTAGAAATGATATTAAAAAATAATAATTTACTATTTGTTCCCCGAGATTATTACAATATTATCAAAAAGTGTAGGAAATGTATTAACTGTACATGAAATGAGACAAGTAGATTTTGCATCAACAAAATTATTCGAAGACACAATTTTTAGAAAGGCAAAGAATTCTAACGCTGGAATGGAAATTCTAAAGAGAATGGATATTTTAAAGTCCTGAATTTATTACCACGTTGGGTGGACCAAGAAATTTCGAAAATATAATATTGGCACCATTGTATAAAAATATCAGGCAAATTACAACAGTACAATTCAAGGACATAATTGACCTATTATGATGACACCGGAACATCACGACTTCTTTAAATCCCTTTCACACACACAAACAATGAAGATGAGTAGTAAATTGCTTTGTAATTTTGTATGGTATGTAGTTTAAAAAATGTTTTGAATCGCATAAATTACGTTCTTTTTTTGTTGTAAAATTAAATGAATATTGTTTTTTTTTTTTTTAATTTGAAGCTTCTTAAATAATGTTGAATGGTCTGAGGTTCCTTTAAATTTTATATCCAATCTAATTGTAAATTTTGAAAGTGGCCTAACACCATTCTTGGTAAGAAAACGCATATTATTCACTCAATAATTGTCATTATTTGAATAGGAACTGTAAATTTAACATATTTAGATACATTTAAGCAGTATTTCTCATTAGTATCCTGTACGTATATTTTTAAATGCATTTAAACACTAACCCTTAAATATATCAATCTAAGTATAAATGGACTTAGGCCACTTTAAAAAAACGGGTAAATTCTAGTCGATGCAAAACTTTTAAAAGGGTTATGATATCCACAACGCTATCTTATGGTTAGTATCGATTCATTACCGATAATGAATTTTAAATACTTTAATAATCATACTTAATAAATTAATCAGGACAATTACTAAAAAAAATTAAATAAAATATTATTAAGTCCAATAAATTTAGATTAAAAACGCATCACACAACCTTTACTTATTATAAAAATTCGTAATTTAGGGTTTATCGAGGGGTAAATATCGATATCAACTTTGTCCCTGCCAATGATACAACGGTTTAAAAAAATATAATGAAGGCGTGTATATATTATACAAGCCAAATACAATCGGGTGAGGCTTTTTCCCGATTAGAACCCCTGTCACTGTTCTTCTTTTTATAAATCTAAATACTTTAATATTTTTTATTTATCCATTTTGCCAACAATGAGAACTCATTTATTATATATTTATTCCAAATAACACAAATTAATGATGTTGAAAGAAGATAGTTGACCGTATGAAGTAGATTGTAGGCAGATAGTCCGGGTGGCTGTGAATAAAGGTATCAAAATAGTAGAAGAAAACTATTTATTGTTAACCAACGTTTCGCCCAACTTTGCATGGCTTCGTCAAGGCTGTCAGATTAAAATAAATATGACAACTAAATTTGAGTTTAGTTCGTTTAGTTAGTTAGCGAACAGAAGAAGAAAAAATAATAAAT